>NW_015548229.1:448240-463322 GCF_001515605.1 Sinocyclocheilus anshuiensis | reverse complement strand
TTGTTTGAATGACCTGTTTGGGTCATTGGGGGCCGGGATGTTGAGTGCTGCCCCTTTAAGAACGTTGTTTCAGTGGACTCGTGATCGCTGAGAGAGAAGGCACAGTAGAGAGAGAGAGGGCTGACAGAGAAAGGCCATGTTGTTCTGCTGTAGCTTGTTGAATTTCTAATGATTTCACATGAAAGTATGATTTAAACTATATATTCCCAGCGTGGTGAGTAATGTTTCGTTGTTTAAGTAATCTGAGGTGACTGATATATCGCTATATAGATCGCTATTTGCGATTAGCACCTAAACGGTTAATATTATACGCTTTTGTTTGCTGTTTGTGTAGACATATGTTGTTTATTATGTTACTTGTTTAACTATTCGTGCAATATGTTGCATTTAGTTAGTAAACAAAGTTTAACGTAAGTCTGTGACACAAGATATTGTTCCAGAAATTCGTATTGTATCACATGTGATAATACTTAATGCAAATGTGATATGTGAAACATTGCTAATTATTAATTGTGAACTGTTTTGTGTTTACAGTTTGACCGCGCATGTATGCACATATAAATGTACAAAAATTCTAAACTACAAGTAAACAACAACAACTACCAAAATGTGTAAGGTGTGAGTTCTACACTAGTGGTATAAAGGACAAAATCAAGTTCCAAGTTAATGTTATCATTTCACGGGTAACAACTAGCATTGGCTGTTTATTAGTACTTATAAAGCACACATTAATGCTTTATTCTGCATGACCATATTTTAGATCCCTGAATCTGACCCCACACCTGAACCTAACCACTACCTTACTAACTATTAATAAGCAGAAAATTAAGAGTTTATTGAAGCAATGTCGTAGTTAGTAGTTAGTTAATAGTGACAGTTGGTACAGTGTGACCTGTACGTCTTCAAAAAATATTATTATTATTTTTTTTTAATTGAGTGTTATTACTTAAAAAATAATTATAATAATTGTCAGCTAGCAAATAAATAACATTTGTGGCACAGATGAAATATAAACCTTACCCAAATTAATAATAAAAAAATAGATCAAATTTACTATTAATTAAAGCATATATAATGACGATTAAGAAATCAAAATAATTAAATCAGAGTGTACATTTAAATTAGACTTTTCTTACTGAGATAAGTAGAAGAAGATACATATCTTTTTATATGTTGTTGGTTTAAAACATTTATTTAATATAGACATCCTATTTTGTTAAAGTATTTGGTAGAGATAAAAACAATGTTTTAAAGTTAAAAATGTTATTAAAAACAGTTGGTCACAGTTGTAAGAAAATAGCACTTGTATGTTAAATGGTCTATCAGTTTTTTTTTTTTATCTTTTATGAAAACAAGTTGCGATAAGATCATGGATTGTGATCCTGCCTGGAAAAATCTGTGATATAATTTGTTTTTTTTTGCCATAGTCTCTAGTTTGATCATTGAGAAAATGGAGCTCAGCTAGCTAATGCATATACTGTAGTAATATAAAGAGATCTTTATATCTAAATACCAGTGACTTTTTACTGGTGCAAACACAAAAAAAAAGTAAACAGACATGTTTTACTACTCAATGAGGAAAGGTTATTTGGGAAGTAGTTAAGATAATTAATGCTGATACCTTTTTTGAGGATATGCACCAGTGAACAATTCCTGCAAAGATTTTTTTTTTTTTTCATGTTAACCTCCAGAAATGTCAACGTGTACCTCTTGATTCTTAGTGATTACAAGCCTTAATAACCTCCTTTATTTATTTATTTATTTTGTATTATAAGTGACTATGTACTTTGCTTTTATAACGTCACTGCTGAGTACAAATGGTACAAATCTTTACTTTTCTTAAATACACCAAAAATTATCCTTGGTAGACTGTATTAAAATTGGTTTTGCAGGAGGTCTGCGCTGGTGTACGTTCACAGTACCAGATGTGATGTTCTTGGCCCATTTGCAATCTTTTGGGTAGTGGTCGAGCCCAGTAATTTGCATGATGTGTTGTGTCCATGTTTACAACGGAGCCGTGGGGAGGTGGAAAGAACGTTTCCTGATGTCTTGTGCCAGCCTCACAGTGTCAGTATATTAATTTCCAAGTTGTTTCCATGGCACCTGGACACCAGTTGTTCAGCATCCCTCTGGTGCATGGACACACCACACTTGGAGGTAATTTATGGCAGTTATGCTGTTGCTTTGGTTATTTGCTGTTACCATAGAGGATTTACAAAGTTTTTTTTTTCTAGTGTGCCTTGGCAGAGCATTGAAACCCAGCCAAAGACTGCAACAGTGCTTTTTAAATGAAACAACTCAAGCATCAGATTCATCTGTTGGTTTGATTGCGAATTAATATGTAAAGGATTATACATTTGTGTAAATGGGAAAGCTGTGCAATGCTCACAGGGCCACATTTACTGAAGCATTTAATGTGTTCTAAGTTTTTAGTATGCAGTTTCAGAGAAATGAACAGTGTTCAATAGGAATAGCATTTTTTTTTTTTTTACAGTGATTGATGTAGTATAGAAGCTTGTTTCCACTACAGAGTAAAAAATCAAAAAGGTATTTGCGTCTATATATTTCACAATTATTACTTTTTTTTTTTCTCACAATTCTGTTTATATCTTGCAATTTTGATTTTATATAGGCTAAGAATTGCAAGATATAAATTCAGAATTGTGAGATGAAAAATCACAATTAAGAAAAAATAATTGAGAAAAGAACTCAGAATTGTTAGATAAACATTTGCAATTACCTTTTTATTTAACTTTTATTCCATGGCAGAAACAGGCTTCCATATTACAGTAACTAGGTCTGCGGATCTTCAAAAAGACAAGTCATAAATAGTCCATGTCAGTGATGTTTATTCACAATATGACATGCACAAACCAGTAACAATTGATGTCATTGGCGTACAGCCTGCTCCATAGACTCCATATTTGACTCAATACTTGTCTCCATGAAGACAGGATTTTCATTTTGAGGTGAAGTATTCCTTGAAGTACCAGCTTAAAATTGCTTTTCTTTTTTACTCCATTTTTTTTTTCTCAAGGACTGAATGCATCAGCAAGTCAGAGTGTTCCGTCTCCATGTCCACTTCCTTCCTTTTTGGTCTCATCAGTCATTGTTTCCCATTGGTATGCGGCAGTTTGGCTGCCCAAACAGGTCAGCCACTTTAATTTCCCCTCACTCTCCCGTGTCTGTCAGATCGCAGTGTCATCGCTCTTTAGAGGAGAGAGTGAGCCCACTGTCCCAGCGTCCTCATAGAAAATGCACCTTGTTTATCCCTCCGTTAGGTACTCCAGGCATTACTACATTGACAATGTCAGTGTCATTTGCAGATATTTATTTCAGAATCTATGTTTGCACATACAAGGAATTTGTTCTGGTGACAGAAGCTTCCAGTACACAGAGACAACAACACCAACACCACAGAGGTAATAAAAAATAAAGATATGTGAATAAAATACACATAAATAAACTGAAATAGACAAAATTTGTATGTACAGTTGTGGCATATAGATGGAATAGAATAGAATTGAATGGAATAAGATGTAGATATTTATTTACCCATTTAGTCTTGGATTTTTCTGTGGTGTTTCCATCAAATGGTTTCTTGACTGAAATGTGCATTTCTACTACAGTAAATGTGAGGTGAGGTTTGGTATGTGTTGTTTGCAATGTGTGTTGTCCTCGTTAGCTGTTAAACCCATCTGTGTCTTTTATTGCCTGTTTCAGCCATTGGTTACACTGAGGTGTATTTTTGTTTTTCTTTACCTCTGTCTCAAGTCCACAGCTGACAGAGTTCGTTATATTCACTATGAACAGGCTTGTTTGCAGCCTACCTTTCTTTCTTTAGTGTTGCAACAGATGCTTGAATTTACCTCTCAGAGTCATTCTATGAAAGAAGAATCCATGTCCACAACTTTAGAAGCAGTGCATTAAATACACATAAACATAGTTTTATTAACTTAAGCTATTAACTTAATACTAATAGGGATGCACCGAAATTCCGGCCGCCGAAAATATATGATGCACCATATATTATTAAAATAATTGAGTTAAATTAAAAAGTCACAAAAAAAAAGTTTTGTAAAAAGGGGTTGCCTGTGGCCGAGGGTAGATGTCATCAGATTCAGGATAACTTTCATCATGTATTTTGACCCTTATCCAAAAGGCCCTCCAGCTGGTGGGTCTACGGTGGTGGCCAAATCACTGCCTGTCTCCCAGCCTGCAGCTGAGCTCTCCTTGAAAGTTCTCGTGCCAGTGCAAGTTTTTTATTTATGTCAACATTTATGCTTGATTTTTTATATATATATATATATATATATATATATGTAGTGGTTATTTTATTGGCTTGTGTTGTTTTTTAATTCAGTATCATTAAAATTGAGTTAAATTTAAAAAGTCTTACAAAATTGCTTTATATTATTTAATAAAATAATAAATAATTATTGCAAAGCATTTTCAGTTTTGGTTTTCGGCCAAGTGCATCCAGAATTTTTTTGTTTCGGATTCAGCCCAGAATGTTCATTCCAGTGCATCCCTAAATACTAATTCATCTTATGTATTATTAATAACACTTAATGTCATAATTCTGTATTTTAATTAAAGGTTTTAAATAATGATATGCATTTTTAAATGTATATATAGCCACAGAAAATCTATTTCTGAAGAGAGAGACAAAAAAAAAAAAGTAATAATATGAAAGTAATAATATGAAAAACTTTGCCCATGTTTTGTCCATTCACAAAAATCACAATTTTGTAAAAATATGAATACTACAAACAATAGTAAACTGTAAGTTTAAATGACTTAATGAAGAGGAAGTGACTTCATTTGAGCTTTTTAACTTCCATGATTCCCCTTCAGGAACTCGAGCTGCGTCGAAGTCGCTTTGGGAACGCCCTTGCGTGGCCGCGTTCTGAAGCACGTGTCAAATCAGTCCCGCTTACGCACACAGAGCTGCCCCGTGGCGTAAGGCAGATCAGCTTTTTGTTTGTTTTGGTCCGCCAAAGAAAGGATCTCCGGCGACCAAGCAGACTATGAGTAGGTGGGTGGTCGAGGCCATCTCACTAGCCTACGAGTCCTCTGGCCTCCCGTCACCTATGGGGGTCAGAGCGCACTCGACCAGGAGTATGGCGGCCTCCAAGGCTTTCAACTTGGGTGTGGCCTTGCAGGACATTTGTGCTGCGGCGGGCTTGTCCTCTCCGCACACTTTTGTCCGTTTTTACAACCTAGACCTGGCATCTACCCCAGGTTCCCAAGTTCTCTCTTCGTGATGTGCTCGCAAGATACACACACAGGCAGGGACTTGGTAGTATGGCGCAGTGGGTATTCTCGTTCCCAAAACGACTTCGACGCAGCTCGAGTTCCTGAAGGGGAACGTCTCTAGGTTATGTATGTAACCATGGTTCCCCGAGGGAACGAGACGCTGCGTCTCTTTGCCATACTCCCTGCATCCCTCCAGGCGCTACTTCATCGAAGCTGGTTTGCACTCTGCCGGATGTGCTTTTATACTTTCTGGTGCTTACGTCACCCCGCTGGTGACGTCTCGCTACTCCATTGGACTGATTTGACACGTGCTTAAGAACGCGGTCACGCAAGGGCGTTCCCAAAGCGACTTCGACGCAGCGTCTCGTTCCCTCGTGGAACCATGGTTACATACGTAACCTAGAGACGTTTTTTCTTTTCTTTTCAAGCATAATACATTTTTCATATAGTATAAGTATGTTAATTCGTAAATGTGTTTGACTCTTTAATGCTAATGGAAGGGTAACTAACTAACTATTTATTTATTTTTAATGTATTTATTTTTATTTTTAGCTTTATTTTAGGCACAGAACAATTTATTAGCACTTAAAGACTTTTTAATGGCAGGATCTGTAAAATCTTATCGAAGTTTAATTGAAATCTCACTTTTCCAAAAAGAAAAAGACACCCATTCCATAAAATTACTCAAAGTTCTCATTTCTCCTCTCTCTCTTTTTTTTCCTTCTATTCTGTCAGAATATCTATGGCAGCCAGGTTCCTGTACATCAGAGTCAGTGAGGCAGGACTTTGTAGGTTTTACAGACCACCCACATGTTTTCAAAAGGCGTATTGCAATAACTGCATGCCACAAAGGAACACGTGGCCTGCGCTTTGTGCTTGAAATGCAAGACATGATCTCACTAAGATAAGAAAAAAAAAAAAAAATGAAATGACGCCTAGTAGATACATATAGTGTATTCTCTGTTTTCTTTGTGTGTATTAAATGTATTACATTTAATTCCCTTTGTAGGATATAGACCTCTCTCCTTGTCTATTCCCTGTGTAGTTCACCATCCATAATCTCACAAAGTGCAGTCATGGTTACCTGCAATTACATTAGCTCCTGAATGCATCCGTAGCCAGCACGTCTTACAGCCAGAATATTAAAACATCAAATAATTTAGACAACACGCCCCCGGGAAGACAATTATTGTTTTAAAGAAAATAAGAAAGAAGACTCCATCTCATTCCAGAACGTTCTAAGCGTGGCACAGCAGGTGCGTTTTCACCATTCTTCTGATTGTTCACATTCTTCAGATTTTCGGCTTTTTTCTGTTGTTCCGTGTTGGTGGAAATATTTATTTATTTATTTATTTTTGTCACTTTTTATGAAGGTTGGTTAATCACTGAATTCTATTCAAGCTGGTACCTTTAGGTTGGCATGTGACTGGATATGACACATGCTTCCTTTTGATTGTGTGCTCCCATTGAAAATATATATTTAAAAAAATAATAATAAAAAAAATAATAAAAAAATCTTATAGTGAGAAATCACTTTTTTTTTCTTTTGACTTGAAAATAATAATAAAAAAATGTGTACTATAAAACATACTGTAACTTTTACAACTCAATGTCTCATATATATATATATATATATATACAGGTGCATCTCAATATCCTTCTGCTGACCAGCTTTTTGAAGATGCTGATTTCATTTTCCAGCAGGATTTGGCACCTGCCCACACTGCCAAAAGCACCAAAAGTTGGTTAAATGACCATGGTGTTGGTGTGCTTGACTGGCCAACAAACTCACCAGACCTGAACCCCATAGAGAATCTATGGGGTATTGTCAAGAGGTTTACAAGCGAAAACAGTCAAACAGTTCTAAACAAATATGTCAGTGGATTTTGATGTGAGAGGACAACAGAAAATGGACTTTTTCACTGGAGGATGCATTCTTATGGATTGTGGACTGCTATTTTGGACAGAAGCAAAGGTTTAAAGTTAAAACGTCTTGATGGATTTGTTTTTTACAAACATGCAGCTTTTTGCTTCCCAATATGTTAATTGATGGGCTGGAGTGTTGTGGATTACTCATGGATTTTTGTGTTTTTAGCAGCTGTTTGGACACACATTCTGACGGCACCCATTCACTGCAGAGGATCCATTGGTGAGCAAGTGCTGCAATGCTAAATTTCTCCAGATCTAAAGAAACAAACTCATCTACATCCTGGAAGGCCTGAGGGTGAGTACATTTTCAGCACATTTTCATTTTTGGATCAACTGTTCCTTTTAATTCTTAGGGCTCTGGAAAAAATGCAGTGATGCAGTGAAAAATGATGATTAAAAGTAAATAATTACATTTTTGGCATACCCAAATAAAATTTTTGGTAATCCGTATGTTCACATATGACCTAAGTAAACATGCAATATCGGATCAGGATTTTTGCAGATGAGCTGTGAATCGTGAAAGATTAATTTACTGTAAGACTTTCAATGCAATTATCCAGATGATCTTTGTTGACCAGGGACACCGGGCATCAGGTGAGAAAAGAAGATCTCAATTCAGCCTCTGAAATGGAGGTGGAGAGAGCAGCTGTGGTTGGCATAATGATTGACATGTGCCAGATTGCAGCCCCATCCCTCCATGTTGCGTTCTGACCTCTAATGTTTTCTGTGCGTGTTCTGCAGTGCTGCGGAGCCAGATCATATCAGTTTACTCTTATTGGATTAACTCTGAGCTGCCCTTGAGGTAATGCCATCTCTGGAAGATTTTATTGTTTTAAACCAGACCACCTGCTTGAGGAGATGTTTTTGTTCACATACATGTGATTTGGACTGTGCTGTGATTCAAAACACAGTGTTTATTTCAACACATTGGTTTATCTTGATTTACAGATGCAGTACTGTTTTGATTGAAAGTTATTTGAGTTTCACTGTGTAAATATTAGGAGTACTCTTTGAACTAGTGTTGAATAAAGAATTGTAATGCTTTGTGCCATTGAGATCATAAAGATTAAATTTCTACTTGGAAAATAGAATGGCACTCTTAGTTGGATTTTGAAAGTTCTCCAGCGATCCACAATTTTGTGAAGAAGGTACACTACACTTCAAACCGTTGGAGTCAGCAAGATTGTTTGATGTTTCTGAATGTCTGTATAAGACTACATTTATATGATCAAAAATGCAGTAAAAATAAATAATATTGTGAAATATTACAATTTTAATTTCTATTTGAAAGTATTTTAAACTATAATTTATTCCTGTGATGACATAACTGAATATTCAGCAATATTACTCGTCTTTAGTGTCACATGATCCTTCAGAAGTCATTCTAATATGCCAATTTGTTGCTCAAGAAACATTATACATTTTGTGTAAAACTTTTTAATTAATAAAAAAATGCTGAGTGGATCTTTAATCAAATAAGGACAACTTAAGCATTTGTCTGTCATTTTTAGGCTTTGTTTATATTTAGAATAACATTTCTGTTATTTAGAATGTATGCTTCATTCAAAATGTAAGAATATTCCTACTGGACAGCTCCGAACTGTGCAGCATGAAGAGGGCAGTTGTTTGACTGTCATCAAAGACATCTCCATGGCTAAAAAAATTGCAGAGGATAAACAATGCTATACAATGCTAGCATTGTTCTGCAGGTGCATGTATAATTACCAACAGAGAGGATCATTTACAGTGTCTCTGCAAACAATTTTTATATATAACAAAGTTTTTATTTTCACATAATATAAGAACTTACGCTGATTTTAGTTGCTTAGCTTTTTTTTTGTTCTATTTTTGGGCTTAAATTAATAACTCTAAACTGTTCATTGTCATAATTTTCTTAATTTCCATAATTTATTCACATTCATATAATTCCAAATCTCTATGACTTCCTTTCTTCTACCTAATATTTTTAGACCCTAATATCTTCTATATATGCATTTATTTATTTAGGAAGGGACATGAGGATGAGTAAATATGACAGATCAGTTTTGGGTAAACTGTCCCTTTTAGTGAATCTAAACATTGTATGTCAGCCAGTAGAGATTCCTCATGAATGTTTTTTGTCTGTCACAGAAAACTACTGTGTGCATAATTTTAGGTCAGGCATTTGACAAGATAACAATAGAACTACGTCTGTATCAGTCAAATATGCAAGTGATTAGCAAAGCAGCCGACTTGCTAGCTATCTGTTTCACTCCAGTCGCAGCGCTGTCCACTGAGCACAGCAACATTTGCGCTTGTGTGCTCGTTGAAAACAAAGACATCTGGTTTGCCGTCTGCCATCATCCATGTGTTGTTTGAAAGCAGTCAATGATAAGACACTGTCCACAAACTCGACCCAGACATGCTAAAGGTCGCTGGCATGAAGCAGCAGAGAATGAGCCAAGAGGAAAAAACACGCTGATGACCCAAACAATGAATCCACATCTCTAATCTGACTTTTGACATTTTTGAACAGAATCTTAATAAATCCACTTAAGCTCTGCGGACCCGGATACGGGTCCAAATGGTATCAGCCCATATATGGTATTATTTGAAAGCTTAGAGACTCTTCTTTACAAAGAATACCATAACTTTTGGTTTTATGATAAATAAACCAGTTAAATGAAGCTTAGAAATGTATTCGTCCCACACACAAATATCCGCCTAATGATTGCAAATAATTTTTACGAAGAATGTGTTTTTTTTTTATATTTTTCACAAAACAGTCAAGTCATATATCACAAGAAAGCTCTCATTCTCAGGGTTATTTCATTGTGTGACAATCACAGATCGAATGATCTTCAATAGAATCGCGATGTGAAATTTGATACCTCTGAGGAAACATTCAGATGCGCCACATTCCTACTCGCACCATTGCTTCGGTCAGCCACAAACAGCCAAAAACTCTATATTATCTTTTCGATTAGAATCTCTTCTTTCAAACGAGACCATTTTCACGTTAGAAAGCTCTCATTCTCAGGAATTTGACGATGTAGATTATTTCATTGTGTGACAATCACAGATCGAATGATCTTCAATAGAATCGCGATGTGAAATTTGATACCTCTGAGGAAACTTTCAGATGCGTCACATTCCTACTCGCACCATTGCTTCAGTCAGCCGCAAACAGCCATAAACTCGATATTATCTTTTATATTAGAATCTCTTCTTTCAAACGAGACTATTTTCACGTTTCTGTGTGCTCGCATTGGTGAGAAATCCAGTTTTGTCGCAGAAGCGCAACAGATGCGCACCAGAGAAAAAAATACGTTCTTTTTTTGGCAAACACGTGCTCTCCAAATCATAGCAGCTCCGGCCAGCGGCTCTTATGTTCTACAACTCTGGGCTGCTCAGTGGGCGGCAATAGGTCAGATTACACGCCGCTCAAGCGCGCCGGCCACTCAGAGCCGTGAATGACACCTCTGGGTCAATAGACAGGAGGGAGAGAGAGAGGATCCGGGTCAACGCTGGAGCTGTTTTGCGATTGGGGTTTGTAGTTTTTTTAACTGTTTTGAAGGCGATGATGGCACGCTGAACGGCGAACGCATCGGTGAGCGCATATGAGCACTTTTGCTCCGTTTTTGATAGAATCATTATTTTGAAACGTAAAAGCACAACTAACAATCTGATAAACTATGTATTGACAGTAAAGTACAGTACAGGATGCGTTTCAGTAAATATACATGGATATTATTACAGTGCTGTGTTTATAAACAGCTATTTCTTTGTTTCACATTCTGAAGACCAGATAGCAGCTGCGAGCCCATGGCAGAAGCAGTTAGCGGCGCAGCTAGCGGCACAGGAGGCAGCAGGATGCTGATGCTGATGCAGGATGCTGTCCCCTGCATCACTGGGGACTAAAATTATGCACATAAATGGAATGATTTAAAGCTGGAGGATGTGGATTCTGTTTTAGATTGTAATAAACCATATGGATTTTAATTTATAGAGTCTTGTGTCGCCTGAAAGAAAAAAAAACAGATTGTATAAAACACAAAATTTGATAATTGGTATAATTCGCTTATGCCATTGTGTATATTACTACTTAGACAAACATAAAAAATGAAACATAATTCAGTCAATAATCAGGAAAAGTGCTATGGCACATAGTAAAATAGGATTCTGGGGGCAATATGTTTTATAAAACCTGTTTTTGCAAAGGAAACTCACAAAGACACTTTTAGAAGCAAAAAAGGGACAATTTTACTCCCTTCGGTTATAATTCAATAACTCCTGTTTAGAAGCTGTTATTTGAAAGATTCTTTTTTCTGGCACATCTTGCAAATAGAACCTGAATAACAGAAAATCTGAAAAAAAAATCAAAAAGCGCCTATGTTTTTTTAGTGTTTATTGTAATATTTAAAACATATATAATGTTATTTATGAAGAATTACAATCATGGCAAACACGTGCTCTCCAAATCATAGCAGCTCCGGCCAGCGGCTCTTATGTTCTACAACTCTGGGCTGCTCAGTGGGCGGCAATAGGTCAGATTACACGCCGCTCAAGCGCGCCGGCCACTCAGAGCCGTGAATGACACCTCTGGGTCAATAGACAGGAGGGAGAGAGAGAGGATCCGGGTCAACGCTGGAGCTGTTTTGCGATTGGGGTTTGTAGTTTTTTTAACTGTTTTGAAGGCGATGATGGCACGCTGAACGGCGAACGCATCGGTGAGCGCATATGAGCACTTTTGCTCCGTTTTTGATAGAATCATTATTTTGAAACGTAAAAGCACAACTAACAATCTGATAAACTATGTATTGACAGTAAAGTACAGTACAGGATGCGTTTCAGTAAATATACATGGATATTATTACAGTGCTGTGTTTATGTGTTTATAAACAGCTATTTCTTTGTTTCACATTCTGAAGACCAGATAGCAGCTGCGAGCCCATGGCAGAAGCAGTTAGCGGCGCAGCTAGCGGCACAGGAGGCAGCAGGATGCTGATGCTGATGCAGGATGCTGTCCCCTGCATCACTGGGGACTAAAATTATGCACATAAATGGAATGATTTAAAGCTGGAGGATGTGGATTCTGTTTTAGATTGTAATAAACCACATGGATTTTAATTTATAGAGTCTTGTGTCGCCTGAAAGAAAAAAAAACAGATTGTATAAAACACAAAATTTGATAATTGGTATAATTCGCTTATGCCATTGTGTATATTACTACTTAGACAAACATAAAAAATGAAACATAATTCAGTCAATAATCAGGAAAAGTGCTATGGCACATAGTAAAATAGGATTCTGGGGGCAATATGTTTTATAAAACCTGTTTTTGCAAAGGAAACTCACAAAGACACTTTTAGATGCAAAAAAGGGACAATTTTACTCCATTCGGTTATAATTCAATAACTCCTGTTTAGAAGCTGTTATTTGAAAGATTTTTTTTTTCTGGTACATCTTGGCACCTAGTGGAATCAAACAATATAAGTTGCAGGGAGCTGGAGCAAATAGCACCTGAATAACAGACTTTGAAAAAAAATTGCTGAAAAAAAAAAAAGCGCCCGTTTTTTTGTGTTTATTTTAATATTTAAAACATATATAATGTTATTTATGAAGAATTACAATCACATTTTGTAGTTCAAAGGGTTTTCTATACAATGACACCATTTGTTTTTTATTTCCTCCATTGTATGTGTGTAGGGTTAACATTTGAAGTTGGGCATGTCAAATTTAGGCGAAAATACACAAAAACACCCCAGAGCTTAATTAAAAAAGTTTATTTTTAATATCTGTGTATTATTATTTAGTAGATTCTTCTTTGTTATAAAATGTATCACATCACAGAAAAGAAGTTCAATACATCAGTCAATAGTCATCACATTGAGCATGTGATGATCCTGCAATTATTTTATTATTATGAATATTTTATTTATTTTTTCCTGTATAAAACATTTAGATTTTGCGTTCTAAACAAACAGTCAAAACAATCACTTCAGGAAAAATGTTAAATGCACCTAAATGTTTCATAGTTACCTCACAACATATATTATCAATACCATTATTTATGAGTCGATTTCAATTTAAACATGACCAAGCACTGCATTTTTAAGGATTGCATTGAATCCTTTTTCCAAACTCTTATTAGAATCCCTAGTCTTGAATCATTATAGAGACTCCATCTGAAATGTTTGTCTGTTTAATTTTGATGCTGAGCACATCTCGGTGCCTTTAATTGGCAGGTATTTGTACCTCAAGAGGTTGCGATGCTGGGAAATAATGAATTCCTCAGACTGAGAGATCAATAATAACCCGAGCCATTAATAAAATAATTACACACTGCCCAGCTGTGTAAACAAGGGATTTTATAAACAGCACAGAGGCACATGTGATCAAGGAGACACATGACATTTGTGTGAGAAGAAATTTTAAAATTGCATTTTGGAGGTTAGATACATTAATTTAGAGATGCATGCAGGGTTGTCAAGTCCTCTAATATTCACATTGTGATGTATTAGCCAGAGCCAAGAGAAATTATCACATTGCTCCCAGTACATTAAAGGGGTCATATGACATTGCTAAAAATAACATTATTTTGTGTATTTGGGGTAATGCAATGTGTTTGTGGTTTAAGGTTCAAAAAAACACTATTAGTCACATTTTCGTCATTCTGTATAATGGTTAAACTGATATATAAATACATTTTTTCTCAAAATTGTAATCGTAATTATTGTTGTCATTTGAGAAATTTACTTTTGCATTTCAGGTATTGCACTTTCTCCAGTAAGCACAAATCAATAGAATGGACACATAGCCTACATGGTGTATTTTACCTCAGCTAGTGTACTGATTTATTATAGGCTTTTTATTACATAAATAAATACCAAAGACTTATGCAATCTCTCTGTCTACATTATGAAAACTCTGTCTACATTATGAAAACAGCTAAAACAAACGAAAAATATTATAACAGTGAAATTCCTAGTAATTCCATAATTGCAATAGAGTAAGTGCATTTATTCAGCGATCACAATCGCAAACAATACAGTGAGATCTCATGACAGAACACTGACCGGCTGAATAACGCTTTCATTTAGATCGCTAAACTGCAGCTTGTTTGTTTTCAGATCATTGTTGATATAGTCTTAGTAATCGTTTATTGACCTTATTGTCGTCTCGTCTTCAGCCTTGTCCAAATACCCACACTTCGCGCCAAGGTTTCCCCTCAGTTATCTCAACATGGATTCCGATGTGCTTGTACTGTGTCTTTTGCGACGGTGTTGAAAGCGTCTGGAAAAGAGAAGGCTGTGGGTTCACCCTATTCTACGGACTCGGAATGAGCGGGGAGAGTTCCATTCTTTAATTCAGGAGCTTCGGCTGGATGAGGATCGCCACAAGGAGTACTTTCGGCTCTGTCATATTTTATTACCATTTTTTTTAACTATAGTGAATAAACTGTATTAATGAATGAAATGTTCAAGGTGTCTGAAGAAATTTTGGTTTGACTGTACATATATATTACATTTTTAAGTGCTGTGTTTTAAGTGCTGTAGGTTTTTCCCTTTAAATAGGTCATTTTATAAGTTCTTGAGGTGTGCAAAATTAATTTTAAAAATGATTCTGAAAATATAAATATAAAATAACGAATAGTCAATGGAACGAAAAGTGCAGTGTGACCGCCCCTTTAGTCATGGGACAAAAGCTAGTCAACGAACATTTTCCGTCATAGTCTTCGTTAACGAAATTAACACTAGTGCGTTGTGATTGGCTGAACCCCTCAAGCGTGTGACTGAAATGTTACGCCCCTTACCATACTGTGATGCAGTGTCACGGCGTGACAAGACAAAAACAATAAAACCCATTATAAACGAGGCATTTGTTGCATCCAGTGGGGACATAATTACTGATT
>NW_015548229.1:431167-448118 GCF_001515605.1 Sinocyclocheilus anshuiensis | reverse complement strand
CTGTTGGAAGGCCAAACAAAGTAGTTTCACTTTCACAACGAAACACACGGCGGGCTAGAGTGAGGAACGGCCGGCGGACTTGAGAACGGCGCAGCCGGCTGATTCGACGAAGGAGCGGCCGGCGGGCTTGCGGCAAACACATGTGATGACCCCGGGCTGGACTCTGCTTTGTCCACAGTGAAAGCCGATCCGGTGATCCACAGCGCAAAGTTGATGTATTTTCTCAGTGACCAGCACGGATCAGCTCTAGGCATGACGAAGCGGATATCATCCTCTTTTGGAAGGCCAAACAAAGTAATCAAAGTAATTCGCTTTCACAACGAAACACACAGCGTCTCCACAACATGGCGGCGGCAACAACAACAATACTACAGCGAGAATAAAAGTTACACCTTCTTTCTTTGCATGAACATTTGGGCGGTGTTATGCAAATCTTCCGACACAGTGACGTAGACATGTGGGGGCATGTTTAAACTAGGCGTTTTAGGAGGGCGTGGACGAGTCAACATTTATAAAGAATATCTCTTTGGGTTTGAGACTTTAGTCTTTGCAACTTTAGGGATCTTATCTATGCACAAACAGCTTGTAACACTCCAAAGAGAAAGGAAAATTTTGAATTGCATCATATGACCCCTTTAATAAGGAAGCATGAGGGATTTGACGATTATTTAACCCTCAGGCATTTTGTAAGGCTTTGTTAAAGATTTGATGTTTGCATACTAATATAAGTCTAGCACAGTACTTTACTCATAATGCAGAGAATTATCATTCACACCTGAGGACCTCCAGGTCGCATGCTTAAAGAAACTTAAAGTTTACATAAAAATGTACTTAAGTTATTTACTATTTAGTTTCTAGCACTAGTCACTAGCACAGTATGGTCGTGGTGACAAAAAGCTTTATGGTTTGATTCCAAGTGGAAGATATATTGAGATCCGAGTTTGCACTATTGCCACCGTGTCATTGGCTGCAGGTTTTTTTCCCCAGAATCCTCCTTGACAGGCACCGTGACCCTAGATATCTGAGTTCCATTCAGTAGAAAGTGACAGCTAAATGACAAAATAACTATACAACTAAATGACAAATAACTAAATGAAAAACTGCTACTCCTGTCCTCGCAAAGTGTCCTTGACATGCAATTTGCCCTTGGAGTTTTCTAACATGTTTCAGCTGTATTTACAGGTCTTTTTGTGCACAGGATGTTCACTAGAATCTAAAAGAATAAAAAGTAACTGCATGCGCTAAATAAAAAAGTAGCACTGCAGTATAACTGAACTTTGTGCACACTTTTTCAAGAATTACTTCCCTTTTTTGAATTCAAGTGACTGTTTGAGATTCAGTCTGCTTTGAGAGCCTCAATCTAGCCAGGTTTTTACAGCTTTGATAGCAGAAGCTGGCCTTTTCCATCTGAAGTTGTGAAAAAAAGTGGTGTTTGTCATGTCTGTTTTGCTCAATACTGCAACTGAATGGGGGATCTTTTATTTCATCACAATCATTTTTGTGTGAACAAACAATTAATGTGGAGGCTGTATAAATATGCGATCTTGCTGATGGAGAAAGGTTTCTACCTTAGAGTACGGAGAACTATTGACCTTTACTGTGCCCATAGAAAGCTGTATATTGTACACACTTGGCATTGTACGCTGTCTATTATGCCGACCTACTGAAGACGGGGTCACAAAGTGCTCGAGCCATCAGGCTGGATCTGCGGTAACGGCAGCGTGAGGGACAATCTTCCTTTGCTGATGTTATCCAACATGGTGTGTGTTGAATTATGCCTTCTGAGTTCCATTTCTCTTTTTCACAGAAGTCTGTATGGCACTGTATTCTATATGCCTTTGGATTTTCAATTTTTAACAACAGGAAAAACACAGAATGAGGGGAGATTGCCAGATCAAGTCAAGATCAAGTCAGCTTTTTAATTTTACAATTGACCTGATATGCTGTGAATGATTCGTTTTATGTTTTAGCATGGGAAACAAAGAAGCCTTTGCTTTTGTGTAGAATCCACCCATAGGATGCCTGGTCTGGCTAATAGATGAGTATATGTGCTTTATTTTAATATCTGCATGATAAACAGAAGCAGAAACAATAATGTATACAGGGTCCAGAATCAACACTCTCGAAGTCCAAAGGCTTAAGCAAACATGTAGTGTTTAGTCTAGTCAGCTGGACACTAACTGTAGTAGGAAATGCATCATTTGTTGTCTGAAGTGTACTGTAAGTATGGTAAACTGGCCCTTCGCTCATGTGTTTACTTCAGGAGCAATTTGTATATAACAATAGTATATAACAATATCAGGGTTATTATAGTTAGCCAAAACTAAAACCATAAAAAAACATTGAATGTTAATTGAAATAAAATAAAAATATTAATAAAAGTAAAATGTTATTTATTTCAGCTAGTTGCAAAGCAACATTTCTCATTTTTCACACAAACTAAAAAATAAATATAAAATGACAATATATATTAAATAAAAATACAAAAACACAGAACAAAATAGCTGAAAATGTAACTAAAATTAAAATGAGAACAGAAAACGTAAAAATAAAGCCTGATTCAAAATATTAACAAAAACTATAATAGTATATCTCTTATAAAATAACACTTATGTGTCTGTATATGTGTTAAAGACGAGACATCCCATTTTGGTGTCTGCATCAAATTAAATTTCCAAAAGTGATTTTATGTATGTAGCAAGTATATTTAATGCAAGCAAAGTGTCTAGGTTAATGTTTTAACTTTTTTTTTTTTACTTTTGTGAAATAAAATGTTAAAATGGGTGAAATAATGTTGCATCATCATTCCACATAACAGATATGTGAAAATAAAACATGCTTATTCTGACCTATACTTATTAAAACATATAACAGAAACAGTAATCATACTAAATGGTATTATATTTTTAAATGATAAAAGAAGATAGGGACTCGCCCGTCTCCATTCCCTCCACCAGATCCAGCTGCGAACCCCACGAGCGCAGCTGCCGCTCCGACTCGGCGGAAGCGGGGCCAGCACCGTGAGGAACGCTGGTGAAGACTCCCTCCTCAAAGAGAGCCTTCCGGGAGCGAAGCTAGGAGAAGCGCCGAGCCCGCTCTCCGGGGGGAAGTAGCCGCAGAACGGGCTTCCGATCCCATCGAGCGGGCAGTGGATCTGGCAGGTGAGGAAGAAGATAGGGACTCGCCCGTCTCCATTCCCTCCACCAGATCCAGCTGCGAACCCCACGAGTGCAGCTGCCGCTCCGCCTCGGCGGAAGAGAGTCTTCCGGGAGCAAAGCAAACGCAGTGGCAACTGCTCACAATGTGGACAGTCAGCCCTCTCGAGAGCCGACGCCGTGTGCTCCGCTCCCAAGCAGACCACGCACAAACTGTGTGTATCCCCGCTCGTGATGTAGCGTGGGCAGGGAGGAACACACAGTCTGTAACGCAATCTGCTTTCGCCCTTTTTTGTGTTTTGCTTAGACATCTTTTCTCTGCTGGAGCTTATATTTTGAATGCTTGTGCACTTTTTTTGGACAGACAACAATAAATAAGACTCACAGAACATAAATCGTGACCGACACACACAGAGAGCTTTGCTGAATGACAGAAAGCTAGCGCCGGCTGCACCTCACGTGCTTTTAAAGCTTCCTGGTCATGACGTCACCCGCCTCTGACGTCTCGCCCATCGATTCGACTGATTACACATATGATTCAGAGCTTGGTATCGCTGAAGGCGTTCCCCTAGCGTTTTCCGACGCAGCTCGAGTTCCCGAAGGGGAACCTAGTGGTTTGAACGATAGTGGCAAAGACCGGGTTAAAAATTACAATTAATTTGTTTTTGGTGGCTGCACTATGATCCTTAAATATGAGTCGTAATTAATGACATCTAATGATTCTTGCTCTAAATATTATTGGCCAGTTTTTTATTTTATGTATAAACTATTGTTTCACAGAATGACATTGTATTGGGCAACTTCTGTAAATCATGGTAAAAATAAATAAATAAATTATTATATTCATTAATTTTTGCTCTGAAAAAAAAGACATTCTAATATGGAACAAAATGATATATATATATATTTAATATATATATACTTTTCATCTTTGTCCCTTATTTCAAATAATGCAACATGCAGTATCAAAGTCTGAAAGAAACAAGGTCTGTGAGTTTTCTCAATTTTCAATACCAATGAGCCTAGTCTTTCTGATTTCTCTAACTGGCCTTTGAATATATCTGAGGTGATAGAAAACAAATTGAGGCTCTTAAACAAGGTCTAGCCGTGAGCTTATTGTCATGCAGACCAAATCCTCTCCACAAAACAAAAGATCTTCCTCTGACACAATGCAAAATGTATGCCTCATTCACGGCATACTTGCTTCTATTATACGGCGTGTCATTTCCACTCTGGATGGATCCAACAATTTCTTGTGATAAATTATTTGCCGTTGATGTACAATTTCTGTCTGGAGAGAAAAAAAATTAAAAAGTGGTACCTAGATATGAAAGGTACGTCTAGAGATGCTCAAACTCTTGCTTAGTTTGAAAAGTTTTGTTTTTATTATTATTGTTTGGCTTGTTCACCATTTCGATTTACAAGACGTCCTCCCTCGCCAGAGGACCTTTCGTTATGTCAAGTGCCACCTCAGTCGTGACACACCAACAATAGAGCCGAACGGTAAGCCAAATGCACCCACGACAACAATGCAAGTCAATAGGGAAAATTACATTTCACAGAAAGCATTTGGCAGAGCAGGCACTCAAAATATTCTTTCTGGTAGTGGTAGGACTCTTTGCCGATTGCTTACTTTCATGGGGAGCCTGACTCTCAGCCAGTCAATTACGTATCGATGAACTGTTCTGTAGTTCTGTACTCAAGCACCATTTGGCATACTGTACAACAACAAAAAGAGGGGACTGCAGTCAGACTCCACTAGACCCAGAACCCTTTCTCTAAAACCTCTCCAATGATTGAACTGTCAGTCTCCAAGTCAAGTAAGAGACTTTAAATCAGTTCTGAGATTCGTTCCTTTGACATCTCCAAGGACAGGTGCCCGAACATGCCTCAAAGGACGAGAAGTTTTCAGGCTGAAGTCGTTGTTGGCTGGAAGACAGTCTCGGGTAAGCATGACAAACTGAGTTTGGAGCGGCCTGGTAACACAAGATTAATCTCTGTAATTATCTCCCAAGAAGAAATTTGCTCACTGCATGCAGAGAGCATTTGGACAGGGTTCATAATGGTATGTTCGCATTTGCCAAGACCCTGATATCACGGAGATATCGGCTACAACCTCAATAGCCTCATCTGTGAAATCATTTCAAATAGGCAATTTGTGCATTAATTTATTTATTTTTCTATTTATTTATTCCTTCTTTCATTCACTCAACATGAGAAAACTGTGTTTTGACAATCACTTGTGGTTCCATCTTGGGTAAAAAGAGTCCGTTTGAAACCACATCAAAAACCCTTTTATTCTTTGGGAGACATCTCAATACAGAGACATAATCTTGATATCTTACATCTGTTTGCGCCATGCCTTTTCAAATAAAAAACAATCTGACGCTACTACCGGAGACACGTACGTCCCCAACCATCTGTCCACGGTGTGGTGACGCCTCTGATGGAAAATACGGATCATTTATTTCAGACAATCTCCCGCTGGTTCCCTCAGACCACATTAGTAAGTTAAGATGCAAGACAAAGAAGGAAAAACAAGTGAAGTTTTGTCTTGTAGGAGCACAGCCACATTTTCAATCACCGGTGTCAAGGTTGTTTGGTATTCACCGCTTGTGTGTTTTCCTCTTATCGATGTGCCAAAATCAGCATTGAGTTGTTTACAGATATCATTTGTTTGTGTAGTTTATTCAAGTATCTGTTCAAAGTCATTAAAAGCAACAGTGGTAGAAGAGTTTGATTGAGTGTGCACCCATTGCGTACATGCTCATTAAGGCAGAGCCTCTGATATTTGTCACTCCTAATGGCAGTTCATGCACAGGGAGGGTTTTTTGAATACAGCTCATTCACAGGCATGGTGGGATGCTTGGATCCAATAATACCTTCTAAACTCACTATTTGGTTTAACCACAGATCTTCTGCAGACTTCGAATTAATCCTGACAGACTGAAATCTAGCTATTATTTACGTAATTTACCATGGTTTCTCTCTGTGTTTTTCAAAGATAAGAGTCCAAATGAAACCTGGAAATGTCTTAAAGAAGTCTGCATATAAAAACGTTGGAGTTGGTAAGATTTTAATGTTTTGAAAGATATCTCTTATGCTCATGAAGACTGCATTTATTTGATAAAATTACAGCAAAAACTGTAATATTTAAAACAGCTGTTGTATTGCAAAGCTGCAATTTCAGCAGCCATTACTCCAGTTGTCAGTCTCACATGATCCTTTAGAAATCATCAATATGCTGTTTTGGTGCTCGAGAAACATTTTTTACAATTATTAATATTAAAAATAGAAAACAGTGCTGCTATTTTTGTGGAAACCTGATGGATTTTATTTTATTTTTCCAGGACTCTTTGATGGATAGAGAGTTCAGAAGAACAATTATTTGAAAGCATTTATTGTGTCAATAAATTTATTGTGTCAATAAAACTTTTGATCAATTCAGTGCATCCTTACTGAATAAAAGTATTAGTTTCTTTAAAAAAAAACAAAAAGAACCTACATTGCATATACAGTATATGCAAACTGTTTAGGTTGATTTAAAGTTTGACCAAAACATAACAGTTCAGTAAGTGATCAGCGTGGGCTAATCCATTAGCATTTACATGTATGCATTTGGCAAATGCTTTTATTCAAAGTGAGCTATATTGCTTTCAAGTTATACATTTTATCTGATTTTGCATTCCCTGGGAATCAAACCCATGATACTGGCGACGCTCGCACTATGTTTTACTGTTTGAGCATATGCATAACAATAACCCTTTTAACCCTTTTTCCCCATACGTTGCATTAAGTCTTGTGGCCATTCTTGTAGTTCAAACAGTTGAGCTTTGTTCGACCAACATGAAGGTCATGGGTCTGATTCTCAGAGAATGCATGAAATGCTTTCAATGCATTTTATGTTGCTTTATAGAGTCTGTCAAATGCAAACATGTAAAATATAATGTATTGGGCACAAAAACTGAGACAATCAGCTGTGTGACTGCAGTATTTGATTCATTTACACTTACTTTAAGTCTGATGGTATCAAATATCACTTTCTTTTTGCCTCATCCCTTATTCCTCTATAGTTAAAGCTGTAAAGGATCAATAGCAGGCCACCATAGGTTCAGTCAGTGCATATAGTTCAGGTGAGACTCTCAAGGCCTTTATTTAACTTTTAATCTTTGTCTGTCTTCCCTTTGATAGTCCTTCCATTTTCTCACTGGTCTAAGTCCTAGCTAGTCCTGATGCTGAAATATTTCCCTGTTGACAACAGTCTTATTTTATGAAGCTATAGGACAAGCTTATAATTCAAATGTTGTCTTGTTATTGCTTTATGATTGTAAGAGTACAAATGTAAGTGGCCAGGCTTCTCATCCTGATTATGTGATAAGCAAATGAGTGTAATCAAACCATGAAGGTAGGCAGGGGATAATTACTATTCCTCTAGTCTTTTATATTATGTCCATGCAAAATCAAAATGAGCTTTGTTACGATGTGATTCCAATACGCATTTCACTTATAAATGAATCTGGATCTCATTGAATCTAGGAATGTTCTGCCAGAGCTGTAATGTAAGTGTCAAAAAACGTGATTTTGTATTCACCAAATTTGCGGTTTGAGAGGCACTTTTTTTTTTTTCCTGCCAATTTAATTTGGAGTCAAAAAGGTGTGGAATAACAACTGGTAAATGATGACAGAAACGGATCAAAGACAACAACTCATTATTGGGATGTCAGACTTTCACTGTCAGTGTTCGGTTGTTCACCCTGATATGCAGAAACCCAAAAGACTGGCATATTTATGAATGAGAATGATGTTTATGGTGTTTTGCAAAATTCTGTGATGAATCATGGTTATTAAGAATAATAGCTATTAAGAAAGATCAACAATTGTTGCAAATTGCTTAAAACTTTGAGGATACAGTAATTTGTTTTGTAAGCAAGCAGCTGTATTATGCGCATGATATTTAGTGCATTTTGAAAAGGATCGTACATTGAGACAGCACAGCAGATCTCAGAAAAGAGACAATACAAAAACACTCTCATCAAGCCAAAAATGTTATGAAAATTAGTTTTTCATTAGAAAAAAGTGTGAAAGCTTAGACAATTCAGCAAAACAGGGAAGAAACAAAGGAGGGATGTTTTGTTCTTTTGGCTCTAGAGATGCTTTCCTGGGCTGCAAAAATAAAAGCTTTTTAAGTGCATGTCAAGGGCCATGAAAATAGCATCAAAACACTGTAATTAGAGCACAGAGGGAGAGGACTTATAGAAACATTGGTTTCTGTGAATAAATTGACATTTTCAACCTTATAAGCCTATTACTAGAAGACATTCTTTTCACTTTCCCAAAAGTCCTGATTGTTAAAAAAAAAATAAGAAGAAACCCCAGGCAGAATAAATGTTGGCTTTTTTCCCTTTTGTTTCTTTCTTTTTTCCCTTTGATGCGTTTCATAGCTTGGCTGACATATGTGTGCCAAAATGCACTTGGATAAGGCAAAACAGTGAATTTTATGGCATTCAGATAGTCATTAAGTTGCATTTATGTATGGTGTCTTGTTGAGTTGGTCAACTTCGGGTTAGTCAGTTTAGGAAATCAAACAAACCATTCCAATTGCTTTTGTTTTTTTCCATGCATGAAATACAAAGTCTATCAAGTGATAAAATTTATACGCCCAGAAGCCTTCCAAGATGAATAAACAAAGCATTAATTTGCATGCATTAATACTAAGTAAGCTGTTTGTTCTCAACCTGCAGCAGACATGATAGGTGTTGGTTAAATTATTGATGATGATATAAAGCTCAGTGTTAAAGGTTACTTCTTGATCTTGGCACACATTTGCACATAATGCATATTCATGTGGGTCCTTGGATGGTTTAAAGTTTGTCACAGCTTGGAGTAGGACATCTCTCATTAATTAAATGCATTTATTTTGGTGGCATTTTCAAGCTTTGGTCACAGTTCAAACTACAGATCTTACATGAAGTTTATTAGTCGGTTAGATCCTAAATGATTTATTTTGTATAATAACGGTGCATACTTTGGTTAATTAACCTTTATGGTGTTTTCAAATATTTTAATCAAATAGTATTTAATGAATCCCTGAAGAAGAAAAAAATAGTAAGTGACAAATAAGTCATATCTGTGTTGCTCAGTGCTGCTTAAGCCTTCATACTATATAAAACATGAGTAAAATGGCTCTGTTGTTGCAAGTGAAAAAATATTTATTTCAAAGATATGAGTTTAAATGATATGCTTCAAGAATAGCCCCCAATAGAACAGTTAAGGCATTGCAGTCTACTGAGATGAATATTTGAAAGTGTGGTCTACAGACCCTCCAACTACACTGTGACATCTTTAATAGGATTGGCCCGAATTACAATGTGCAAATCACTTTATGCATTAAAATTGCTTTTCAGTTTTTCCTTCAGATGTGTGTGGAGTTGGAGGGTGAAATGTCACTCTGGAAGCACCGTCGCTTACAGAATTGGATTCGGATGTTCATAAAGGTGTGAGGTGAGCTGGCACAGGGATAAGGCCAGAGATTGCACCCCTTCTCTGTGTAGGAGGCCAGTCCATTACAGGCTGACCTGTGTGGGTCATTTAGAGAAAGCAATCAATCTGGCAATCTGGGAATGGATGTGTCCGCTGAATTCTAGTAGGAGGGAGATGGCAAGGTGCGGAGTAAAATAGTGCCTCGGTTATTAAAGGCTTTTCGCAACTGGGATTGTGCTGTAATCATGTGGCTGTATGAGCCATTAAAACAAACCACTCTTTTGAGAGGGAAAAAAAGCTGTTTGAGCAGCACATGGTATCATCAAAGTTGAAAGTGTCTGGCGGTGGTAATTGGCATCCCGTGATGTGTTGGTGATGTTGCGCTCCCTGTACAGGGAGAAAGTTGGAGCATTAATGCGACACTGCCATTCAGAAACTCTCGCTTTGCACGTTCTAGCTGTGACCCCAAAGCACTCGTCCACTTGTCACTGTTTATGGCTGTCGTTTTATTTTATTTTGGGGATTTTGCTACTTTTATTGATAGAGACAGCGAAAATGGTCAGAAAATTATTGGACTTAGAGAAAGGGAATGAGATTGAGATACATCACAGGCCAAGACTCCATATATTCTAGCATTTAGCCCACTGCCGTTTATGATCTCTAAAATCTTTATTTACACAAATATGCTAGCTTGGAAATGTGAGCTGGATGGAAAGATATATTGTGGCTTAGTCCAGTTTTCACATTGCAACGGCCTGCAGGGTAATTAAATAAATATGTGTGCTGCGTATATATAAAAGCTTTCCCAAATAAAAACTTGATGGTGTTGAAAATGAAGAAATTAAGATATAAATTTTTTTTTTGTAATTTTACTTTGATATTTTTACATTACAATATTTATTATTATTATTATTATTGCAATATTTATTTATTTTGTTTAATACTTTTATTAAATGATAATCACAATAAAATTATTATAATTATTATTATTATTATTGATGTATTTAAAGTGGGAATGTGGCCATTGATAACTCAAGTGAAGTTGTTATTGTTACTAAGAGGTTTGAATCAGTTTTTGTAATGAGTACACACAAGTGTGAACACCCACATTTTTCCCAAATCATACAACCCTAAAAGGATGGGTTGCACTAAAAACTCACTAAATTAAACATTTGTCAGCTTTTGATTTTTACATTTTTTTTTTCTATGCAGATTCACTCCCCTTCAAAATCACCCCAATTATTATAGAACTATTAATTCTTTACAAATGTTTAAGTATTCTGGTGAAAATTCATGTCTTTCTTTTCATGTTGCATATCACAGGAAAAAAAAACTCCAATATCAGGGATTTGTCCCCCTCAAAACTGTGCAGCCCTACTTTATAGAGCTCAGCTTTCGTTGTGTTTGTTTAGTAATGGAAGTTCATTGTTCCCTAGTCATCTTGATTCCTTTTATAATCAAATCATTGTTGCCAACCCATGATAAGCCAAGAAACGCTCAACCAATACAGCTTCAAAACTTCTAAAAATAAATGTGAATTCACAAAGAGGCCCAATATGTTGTTTTTTTTTTGTTTGTTTTTTTGAGGTACACTCAAATTTCTTCTCATCAGTTTAAACCTTTCAATGTCTGCTAATAATCTTTTTCACAGAGACTGATCCAATCCTCTTTAGGGTCGTTTCTATCCCTAGAGTTGTGAATTGCTGCAGCTTTTCTCTTCCTTGAAGAGAAATTGATGAGGGTTTCGGACATGATTGCTGACTAAATCAAGTTGCTAGTTAATCCATCTTGCGCTGCGATATTCTTCATGGACTTCATTTCACACGGATGGACAATACCTCATGAGGAGATGCACTGTTGATAGAGGACATATTCATTCATCAAGGGAGCCTTTAGTTGATGGACATGCAGCTATCAGTGTTGGAATTCACCCATCCATCATCTTCACAGGAGGTCAGGCCTAAAGATCAGAGTCCAGTCGCTGGGCAGCACTTCCATTCAACAGCTAAACAGAATTAAAATCACCTTTATTGCAATATGCTACACCAGACCTGGTCCTGGATAGGCAAAATGGAAATATAGTTGTTTTCATTATTTCATTGTTCATTGTTTTTGTCTTTCCCATCTTTGCTTGTTTCCGTATTTTCTTCTCTCTTTTGTTTCATTCCTTCATTTCCTTCTTTTCTTCATTGCTTATTTCATTCTTTGCTTTCTTATTTCCTTCTGTTCTTCCTGATTTACTCGTTTGCCTCTGTCTTTCCTTATTTCCTTCCTCCTTTGATTCCTTCCTTCCAACTTTATTTCATTACTCTTCTTCCTTCCATCCTTATTTCTTTCTTTGCTTTCTTCTTTCCTTCCATTCTTCCTTATTTCCTTCCCTCCTTCCTTGCTCCCTTTCTTCTTCGCTTCTTCCTTCTTTATATTGTACCTTGTTTATCCCTTCTCTTTTTCCTTCCTTCCTTCTTTGCTATCTTTTTCCATCTTTATTTCCTTCCTCTTCTTCCTCCTTTCCTTCCTTCCTTGTTTCTTTCTTTGCTTTCTACTTTTCCTTCAATTCTTCCTTATTTCCTTCCCTCTTTTGTCCTCTTCCCTCCCTCCTTCCTTCCTTCCTTGCTCTTCTTCATGCGTCATTCCCTCTTTTTCCTTTCCTTCCCCCTTTATTTCCTTCCTTCCTTGCTACCTTCTTCCATCTTTATTTCCTTCCTCTTCTTCCTTCTTCCTCCTTTACTTCCTTCCTTCCTTCCTTATCTCATTCTTTGCTTTCTTCCTTCCTTCCATTCTTCCTTATTCCCTTCCCACTTTTGACTCCTTCCTTCCTTCGCCTCCGTTCTTCCTTTTTCCTTTCTCCCACCCTTCCTTTGTTACTTTCTTCTTCTTTATTTTCTTCCCCTTCTCCCTTACCATATATTTAATTCCTTCCTTTCTGTTCTTCCTTCATTTCTGTCCTTCCTACTTTATATCCATCCATCCTTTCTATCCATTTCTTTCTTTGTTTTCTTTTGTACTTCCGTTCCTCGTTGTTTCATGTCTTCCTTCACTTTCCTTCCATCCTTCCCATTTAGCTTTAAAACAATATACTGAAGTGTGTGTCACATCTGTTTGTGGTTAAATAGCCTCCTAAGACTGCCTTTTGATAAATTAATTGATGGCTTGTCAGTTTATTTGGCATACTCATAGGAACAACAGTCATCAGAGGCGTTACCACCCGTCTTTCTCTGTGCAGGAAGAGTCCCTCATCACTGAAGGCGGGCAAATATTCTCTCTCTCTTTCTCTCTCCCTCTTTCCCCACGGTATATCCACAGTGATTAATACTACACCTCTCTGCAGTGCTTGAAAGCTCTTTGATGTATTTTAAATTTGAACAAAATATAAAAGCCAATGGTACAGATGAAGTTGGCTGTAGTTTCTTACACTCATTACACAGTCACCGCATCCTATGTGGGTTTAAGACTTGATGTTCTATCTAGACTCACCCTCAACTGCAGAACTTTCTGATAAAAGATGATTTAAAAGGTGTTCAGTCTTCTGTTTTAACTGACCAAGTGGACACTATTATCTCCCGATACCAAATGTTACCTGATTATTAGCTAGGCCAATATGTCAATCTGCCACTAGCTGGGCTGTGTCCAATTTTAGCCTTAAAGAGAGTAAAGGAAATTTATTGATTTAATGCTGGATTCCCTGTTCATTAGACCCCAAAGTCATTGTAGCATTGACCGGCATTTTATATAAAGCTGCTTTGAAATAAAATAAATTGAAAGATGTAATATAAATAAACATGACTTTACTCGACATGTGTATGATGATTCAAGTCTCTAGGAAACTGCATAACTTACAGCATTCATTCATATTGCATTATTATGGAGTTAATGTCAGTTTCAGTAAGTGGTGTGTGGAGGGAGACTTAGATGAGGTTAGTGCATCGCTGAAAGTGAAAAGAACCAACTAGCTTAATCTTTTAATTTGCTGCAGTTCAGAAAATAATACCTTTTAAGAGTGTATATTTTTATCATTCTTATATACACAGGCATATTGCTCACACTTATAGTTTCATAAATGTAGTTTTGAGAACAACTTGAAATGGAAAAAAAATATGTAGATCCATGCAGGTCTCAAACTACAGTTCTGAACTGGCTTTAACATTATTTGGACACTACTGTACAAATAAACAAACAAAAAATATATATACGTAATCACATTAATTCATTCATTGTTCTAATTTTTAAGTTGAAAAGTTAAAAAATCATTGAAACAAAATAACATTACTTGCACTGCATATGGTATTGAGGCTTGTTTTGCAAGTGTATTTTGTCATACTTCACTGATTTCTAATAACTAATTCAGTGTTAATCTAGTAAATCTATCTAGTTTTAATAATATTTGAATAATATTTTTATGGGTAAAAGTATAACAACTCATTAAAAAGTCATTTTTGCTGGGTAATTCCACATTTAAAAATGTATGAATGTTATTGCCACTTGGCTGAATATTTTGTTGTTCAATGCATTTACTATAAAACAGCACAAACACAGTTTTCACGTAAAATATTTAATGAAGAGAAGTTTGCTGAGTTTCAAATTGTAGAAAAAAAGTAGATATACTGTTCAAAATCAAGACAAAAAGTGTTGACACTTTGTGGTTGTCAAACATTAGTGGAACACATCCATATTTAATGTGATGAACACCTGTGGTTTCTGCTAGGGCACCTGTGTGAACCTGAGGGGAACTGACTTCATGCATCCATAAAAAAATCACCTTGAGACCAGTTGGGCAAAAGTAATTGCAAAAATGGCTCTAAAAAGTGAAGTTAGCTTTGAGGGAAAACTCCAGAATCATTTGATTCAGATTCCACTTGATATGTCAGTAACACTTTATTTTAAGGACCAATTATCTCTATTAATTAGTTGCCTATTAGCATGCATATTACTAGAATATTGGCTGTTTATTAGTACCTATAAAACACATATTAATGTCTTATTCTGCATGACCATATTTTAGATCCCTTAATCCACCCTGTACCTAAACTTAACAACTACCTTACTAACAATTCACTCTCTTAGTTAATAGTGAATATGTTCCATATGCTAAAGTGTTACCGATACATCTAATGCAATGATATTCATATATTAAGTGTAGCTTACTATAAGTCTCTACTTTTGTGCGCACAGTATATACTTCAATCTTCTTTCATCAGCCTTTCTCTCTCTCCTGACAGAAAGACAGCAAATCACAGAGACAGCTTTATTCTCCAGCTGACACCACAGAACAGTGAGTACATTATAAGACCGCCTCAAATAAGTTGTTATTCTGCATAAAACAAGAGGAGGAGCGACCAGGATTGATGGGCAGCTCTTAAACGCTGGCATGAAAAATCATACACCCCTGAGAAAAAAAACAAAAAACAAGTGGAGGCAGATTAGGGCATAAATTTATGTCCATATCCTACAACGTTATCTGTTCCTTTCGGCACTAGAGTCACGAGTGCCTTCTTTATCACCGTCCTGCATCAGGCAGGTTGAGTGATGATGCAGTATACAAGCATATGTGTATGGTAGCATGCGGCAGATGACCAGAGTTAGAAATAATAGTCCACTCACTGCACAGAAAATTGAATTCAGGCTGTGTTGTGGTCTGTCCTGCTCTCTTTAATGAATGCTAATGGTTCCTGATTGACAGAGTGCATATTTAAAATGTCATTGTCAAGGAATGTGAGAAAAATCTGGTTTTGGTGCTACATAAAAGTGGTCACGCATTGGAAGTGAATTTCCACCTGATTCGCACTGCATGTTAATTCACCGGCCTCTCCCTCAAAGCTACTAGAAGTGTTGCTAAGTGGATTGATGTGAACTTTGTGCTTACAAGTTAATGTCTTGAACTGCCGATCTTGTTACTGTCCTAATAAATAGTGTTTTCACTATACTATGGATATTAATATCCATTGCAGAGTTGATGTTATACGGCTCGTTCAATGAATCGCTGACCGTCTCAGTGATCAGCCGTAAAACAGTGATTCTGTCCAAATTCCCTTTAAAATCTTAAATGATTCCCTTTGAGCTAAATTGACCTGTTTCCCTTACAGTGGGTTTGACATTTCATTTACATTACATTGATGTTCTTGGCAGATGCTTTCTAGATAAAGTGGCAAGCAAGAAAGTGGACATGATGTCTTTACCCAGGTGCTCATCATGTAGTGTAGTAAGAGCAAACGTTAAGAGCGCTGTACAAATTAAGGCTTGCAAGGATACTTGTTTTTACTGTTTGCGTTATGTAAATGACTAGCATCGTGCCGCATCAGCGGTTTGACAGTGTGGGTGAGAAATGAAAGCTTGCAAATGTACATTGACAGATTCATGCTGCTTTTACAAACTTGCTTATAGTTTCTGTCAGCCTCTGGCCAGCGCTTTTGTTTGTTTTGGGTCTCTGGGGTCGCTTTGTGAACACAGCATGTTTCATTTTACTTTCTCTTTTTAAATTCTACAAAAACAGTAAGACTTGTTTTAATGGAAAGTTTATTTTTCCTAACCTTCAGCATTTTCTTTTTAAATAAACCTGCCTTTTTTTAATAAAATAAAATAAAATAAATAAACACATTTTAGTTCCTAAAGTGTGCACATACATTTATTTATATATATTAATATTAAATTTACATTAATATTACATTTACATTTAGATATTTAGCAAACGCTTTTATCCGAAGCGACTTACAAATGAGGACAATGGAAGCAATCAAAATCAACAAAAGATCAATGATATGCAAGCTATATAACAAGTCTCAGTTAACTTAACGCAGTACATGTAGCAAGGTTTTTTTTTTTTAAATCTAATATTGTGTCTGAGTCCCCTACAACAGGTTTAAATGCATCTACGGTCAGAAAACATTGTAATTTTCTCAGAATATACATGTAATATTAGAGTCATTTGCCAATGATTTCGAAATAATTCGTTCTAAGGAAGTTCGGAGCAAACCCCTCCCTTCCATAAGCCTACTCTGCTCTGATTGGTCAGCTGGCCAAGCCTGTTGTGATTGGCACAGAGAGGAGTCCTTGAGCAAGTTAGCAGTGCTACCGAATTGTGCCCACAGCTAAAGTTTAGCTGCTAAACTGTGAACACTTGAAACAGTAATGGTGTTTTACAATTGTATTTCTGTGGTATCCTTAAACACAGCGTCTTCTCAACATGATGCAAAGACACTAACTAGCGGAAGTGTTTGTGGGCAGGTCAGACTCTGTTCTTATTTCGCGGGCAGGCAGGGATTATGCAAATGTGTTACCCAGTGACGTATACCGGTAACAGGCAAAAGATTCGAAAATATGAC
>NW_015548229.1:424921-431057 GCF_001515605.1 Sinocyclocheilus anshuiensis | reverse complement strand
TCATTTAAGGATAGCTACGTTATAAACTGCAAAAGAGATATTTTTCAAAAACCCATATGACCTGCTCTTTAAGAAAACAAGCAGTTAGTAAATAAATAGAGTGAAAGAACATTTAATTTAAAAGTCAGAGAAAGTGATTTTGTGCCTCTTTGGAATGGCACAATAATGCATCTTTCACTTGCAGAACACAAGCTTCTAGAGGGCACATAATTCTGAAGTAATGAATTTAGGTAAAGGGGTGCAGAGCCAGTGGTGGTTTTGTAGGCAGACATTAATTCCTTGAATTTTATGCGAACAGCTACTGGTAGCCAGAGCAAACTGATAAAACAGGTGTGGTGTGACACATTCTTTTCGGCTCGTTAAAAATGTATATTGCTGGCGCGTTCTGGATTAATTGTAAAGGTTTGATAGAACTGGCTGGAAGACCTGCCAAGAGAGCATTGCAATAGTCCAGCCTGGACAGAACAAGAGCTTAATATTAATATGTATTTATATGAATGTATGTATTTATTTATTTGGATATAATGTCAGTTTATTTTTGTATTATTTTGTATTGGTTGTAGACCAGGGCTGTCCAAACTCGGTCCTGGAGGGCCGGTGTCCTGCAGAGTTTAGCTCCAACCCTCTTACTAGGCATAGAAACTTCCAGTCAGGTGTGTTGAGGCAAGTTGGAGCTAAACTCTGCAGGACACCAGCCCTCCAGGACCGAGTTTGGACAGCCCTGTTGTAGACCATTTTAGTATTTATTAATATTTTTAATAAGCTTTTTTTTTTATATTTCACTTTTAATAAAAAAAAAGTGGTTATATATAGCTTTATTTTTATTTCAGTTTAAGTTTTAGTGATTTTGGTAATTCAACTTCAGCCTTATTTAAATTACTGGAAACAATATATAATATTCTTGGAAAACTGTCTTGTATTTATGTATATATACAATTTATTTATTATTATTTTTTTTGTATGGACGTATTACAAATTCTGCAAGGAAGACGTGGAGAGTGAAAAATATATGTTTTTGCAGATAAAGACATGTGTCTTGTCGTATTGTTAATCACTTTTTTATAAAAGTGACTGAGTTGCGCTCCTCTTGTTACTTATAGGCGAGTGCGTAATGAATTTTAATGGAGGGCAGCGCGCCTGGGAACTGCTCTATCAGTCATCCCTGGCACTGAGACTTGATGGAGCACTGTACTTACCTGCCAGTTTCGTCATAACCCTTCATTCGCAACTTTCCTGCAAGATTACACTTTCAAAGAGGCTCCTAGCGAATGTTAGGGGTCTATATTTAATGTGAGTCATAACTCTTAAAAGCTCTCATCACTTTTGAGCTGTGGCAGCTTGAATCGCTCACCGTGTGGAAGAGCCAGCGCTTTCTCTCACTGTCGCGCGGTGCAGATTGGAGGCTGTCTGGAGACGTATGTGGCTTCTACAGGCTCATCTATCAAGCTGCGGCTTCGGCTTTAAGACTTCAGAGAGGAGGGAGGGAAGGAAGATAGGCACAAGGAATAAAGAAACGAGAGCAGAAAGGGTGGAAAGAACCAAAGAAAGGTCTTGAAGCTTTTGTGATGTAATGAATTTAGTAAGTGCTTTCTAAACATCCCGACTGGCCCAATGCAGCAAAATTGGTTCAACCAATAATGTGAGTTTAAGATCAAGACTGTCTATTTGAGCAACTGATGGCAAGTGCAGGAGTGTTTAGAAAATGTGGAGCCAAAATTATACACTTTATACCTATTTATGACCTCACCCAATGGTGGACCCTCTAAACTTGCTTTGGTTCTCTTAAAGGTGCTGTCTGGTTGATTTTATTTATTATTATTATATACCATGCATTTCCTCAGCAACCTGGTAGAAATCTCTGGGGATTGGCCTACACTTTTTTTTTAGCCAATCAGAAGTATCCTCTCCCCGTTAATAATTTAGCATATTCAGGTTGTCACAATCGGTGATGGCGAGGAACGATGGAGACGAGGAATAAATTAAACTTTAATCCAAGAAACACAGGGTACATCCAACACTGGGAACGGCAGGAAACACATGAACATAACAAGTAGAACCGACAGAGACAGACTGCACAGACTAGAACTTAAATACAGGGGATGATTGGGGAAACACAAGCTGGGAGGAGACGATGGAGGGAGGAGCCAGGGAGGAGACAGGAGGGGCTTGGAGCAGGAGGAGCACAGCTGGACCCAGGCCACAGCCATAATGTCGACCCACAGTGGAGCCGACGGAGGGAGGAGCCATGGCGGAGGAATGGCCGCCGACTCCAGGGGGCCGACCAACAGCGGTGGAGCAGGTGGGGGAGGAGCCCGAGGTGGAGACGGAGAGGCAACGAGCCGGCATTCAGGGCTTAACTCTGGATTGGAAGCCCCCTCTAGGCTGAAAAATGTAACAGGATGGCGCTCAGGAGGAGCGGACACTTGAGGGTGCTAACGAGGAGCTAGCACTGGAGGGCGCTTTCTAGGAGCGGGCACTGGAGGGCGCTCTGGACTGGATTCGGGGACTGGAGCCCTCTCCTCTTCACTTTGGCACTTTCGCCGCGCCATACTCGGGCCAACCAACGGCGGCGGAGCAGGTGGTGGAGGAGCCCGAGGCGGAGACGGAGAGCCAACGAGCCAGGGGTATGCCGAGGATCCGGGGGGGCCAGGGTGGAGCCGAGGGCTCTGGCGACCAAGGCGGAGATCCGGAGATCTGCGGCGGAGCCGGAGCGACTGAGGACCAAGGTGGAGCTGGCGGGAGGAAGGAGGACCAATAGAGCCGGTGGGACGGAGCAACGAGGTGCAGCCGGAGGAGCGGAGTCCTGAGGCAATGGCAGGTCGACGCCCAACCAAGGCGGAGCCGGAGGGACGAGGGAGCCTGGTGGAGCTGTTGGATCGACGGGGGACGGTGGAGGTGAGGGAGCTAGGAGCCGAGGGAGAGCCGCTGGGTCTACGGGTCTCGGAGGCTGGAGGCGGAGGTGAGGGATTCTCCAGGGCGCTTTCTAGGAGCGGGCACTGGAGGGCGCTCTGGACTGGATTCGGGGACTGGAGCCCTCTCCTCTTCACTTTGGCACTTTCGCCGCGCCATACTCGGCTCACCCTCAGCCACGGTGCAGGGGGCGGAGCTCCTCTCCACGCTCATACCGTCCGCAGCTTTCTCCCTCGTGGCGGGCATTGTCGCCGGCTCTCGTACCTGGTCTGACGGCTTGGGCTCTACTTCCGGGGAGATCCTCGGCTCAGTCGCTCGGCATTGCGCTGGCTCGTAGTTCACGGCAGGAATTGGCTCTCCGTCATCGGTGGGCTTGGGCTTTAGCTCCGCATAGCAGGGAGATGGTGGGCTGGGCTGGGCATCCCTCCAGGGAACAACGGAAAAAAAAGACACTGGGTAAAAGCGGAAAACAAAAGGGAGGGTAGAAACACGGAGGTTACTGTTTTGGTTGGTTCTTCTTTCACAATATGTGATGGCGAGGAACGAGGGAGACGAGGAATAAACTAAACAGTCTTTAATCCAAGAAACACAGGGTACCATCCAACACTGGGAACGGCAGGAAACACATAAGCATAACAAGTAGAACCGACAGAGACAGACTGCACAGACTAGGACTTAAATATAGGGGATGATTGGGGAAACACAGGTGTATGGGATGACTAATCAAACTAATTAACAAAATGAGGACAGGAACATGACCAAATAAGGGAACAGAAACGGGCAAAACATGACACAGACAGTCCATGATCCTGACACAGGTTTGCTCACATTGGGATTTATTTCCAAAAACACCAAAGGAATGTCAGAAGGCATTTGGGCTAACAGATTCGAAAAGATTCGATTTACCCTCAAGACTCGATTACCACAGGAAATAACTTTGACCCGTCCCTCAGTTTGTAAAAACAACAACTACAGTATTATTTTATAACAGACTTAAGTGAATTCTACATCAAAAAAGTTAAACAAGTGGAGTTTTGCAGCAAATGCTTATGCTATTTGACCTGAAAGTAGGAAATATTTCTAAACATCCTGACTGGCCCAAAGCAGCAATATTGGTTCAACCAATAATGTGAGTTTGGGACAGGACTGTCTATTTGAGCAACCAATGGCAGGTGTGGGAGTGTTTAGCAAAGATGGCACTGAAATTACACATTGTAACTTTATTTATGACGTCCGACCCAATGGTTGACCCTCTAAATTTGCTTTTTGTATTTGTTTTTTTTTTTATAGCATTCATTCTGAAGCAACCTGGTAGATATCGCTCGGGATTGGCCTACACTTTTCTTTAGCCAATGTGAAACATCCTCTCCCCGTGAAACATTTGGCAGGTTTGCTAACATTGGGATTTCTGTCATGACTTGCTGTTTTTGGAAAGAAGGCATGTAGTGTAACAGATGGGGATGGTCAAATTCAGTGGCCTTCAAAAGAATATCCTGGTTAAAAATTTAACACTTCGATTTACCCCCAAGGCTCGATTACCACAGTAAATATCTTTGAATCATCCCTCAGTTTATAAAAACGACAACAGCACAGTAATAAGAGCTGTGGGCCAGAAATATGAAGCTTGAGTTTTCGTGAAGTTCAAGCTCAAAAAAGAGTGAACGAGAGTTCATTCTTTTTTGAGTGAACGAGTTGAACGAGAGTTCAACCTCAAAAAAGTTTTTGAAAATTGTATGTAGTTTTTGAGTTGATTTTCTAATAGAATGTACTGACATAATTCATGCATATGGAGTTTTATAGTGAACCATAATTGCAAATAATGATTTTCGAGTAGTTATCTCATTTCAATCCAGTGTTCCTTCTTAGGTATCTCTTGAAGCAAAGTGAAAGTCAATATTTTATTATTAGCAAAATTTTCAGTATTGTTAAGTGATTTTTAGCAGTCTTATGCTTTCTCACAAGGCCTTATTTGCAATGTGTGTCTAATGTCTTATTGTCTTATGTGTTACATTATCTTACATGCATAAGTGTGATTCATCCTTCTATCAGCTAGCCTGCCAGATTTCTATTGTTCTGCTAGCTTTTTATTATTTTCAAACAGAGACGAGTCAGCAATATATTCTAAAGTTAGCAACAGTACGCCTCGCAAACTGTCCGTGGATCTTTAACCTGGAATGTCCCTGTAATAAAGCTCATTGCGAATCACAGTGCCCGAGGTTTCAAACTAACTACAGCATAATTCAGTCTGCTATTGTGTGAGAAATTACAATACCCCTCAGTAATGCACAAACGTGTATAAATCGTATTGTTTACAACCTACCGAACAGTATGACACTTGTTCAAATAGTGTTTACATGCAAAAATAGCCAATTTTACCGCAGGAGCACAATTTGTGTCTAAAGAGAGAGATTGAAGCAAAAAGCTAATTCTGAAAATTAATGTGGTGCTATTTGAGAGTTTACAAGCTGAGTCTTCAATCAAGCAAACGCATTCTTAAGCTAATTTGCATTCATTAGGATACAGAAATTCAATTCAGATTCCAATCGATATGAAGTATCCCTGCTAAAAAAGACCTGGGCCCGTATTCTTAAAGTTTCTAAGAATCCTTTCAGAGAGCTCCTAATTTAGCTTAAAAATGCCTACGTAGGAGTCTTAGCTTAAATGCAATTCGGGACCAATCTGAGAGCAACTCTAAGCGAGGAAAAGACAAAAACTTTAATCTTAGTGAGGAGGCGGGGCTGACCCCTTTGCTATGTATGACACAGTCGTTTGAGAACGGTGATAGGCTGGTTGTTCAAGAAGGGGGAAAAAAAAGAGAGAGTGCTTTAGGGTTTATTATAAGCCGTTGTCACTTGTCAGTCCTGTATTTGGGTCCTTAACATGGTTACGTTCACACAATACAGTTATTTACGGGGGTGACAACCGCATTCTATAACCGAACTCACATTTTCAGGACTCACAACCGCATCTCGGAAAACATGCGCTGTATGAACTGGACAACTAGTTGTGGTACAGTGCGAGAGAGCCGCTCATGTGTGGTTTCACTTTGGGTACAGCGACGGAGAAATGAGCTGTGTGTCATCTGAAGGTTTTAGATCCAGTCACTGTCCTTCACTGGAGTGGTTTCTGTCAGTTTTGTGTTCTGTGCGTCACAGTGCGTGACTCAAATGCAGTGTCATGAGTGAGGCACAGAAAAGGATGCGAGCGCATATACGGGCTTGAATCT
>NW_015548229.1:422460-424666 GCF_001515605.1 Sinocyclocheilus anshuiensis | reverse complement strand
CTATGGAGCCTCTGTACAAATCAGCATGGTACACATTATGTTATCATTACTAACTTGTTTAATATTCAGTCCACATGCATGAAGTGTAAAATGAGAAAAGCATAACCTTTCGAAAAAATAAAACGGGTTGCTGCGGTTCTTGCATTCCTCTGCGGTTTGCTGGTCAATAGCGCGGTATTGCGATATTGCGGTTATCGCAACAGCCCTAGTGTGTACCAATGTCGTATGTAATTTTAGAGACGGTCCCTAAAGTCAGTGACAGACGTAACGTTGACATAAAACAGCGAGCTAACAACCTACTGCGGAAAACTGAGTTAAAAAAAAACACTGTTAAGAACATCTTTTGTATTTTATTTTCAAGTTTGTGGTCATGTCGTCTGCATCGGAGGTGTATTGGAGTCTTGGGATTGCCGTCGTAGCGGTGCTAACAAGAGGTGAGCTTCCATCAGCTTGACTAACGTCAATGTTACTAAATTAGCCAAATTAGCCTCTAGCTGCTGTTCTCCACTAACTCACAGAACAGGTTGACTTTTTAAAGAGAGGAACATGCTACGTTTCAAAATCGAAACCCGGTGCGGATGTTTTTATATCACTGTATTTCTGAAGGAAACCGACTGTCGTCAGACAATTTTGGATGTCATTTTCATTTCTTCTTGCATGTAATGTCTGATAAAGCAGCGTTTGTGAGTGGAGCGCTGCTTTGTGTACAGATGGGGGGTAGCCCATCGTTTCAGCGACAGCAGAGACACTCGGAGCCTGTGGCAGGGGATACAGACCATTACGGACTACAAGCCCCCACCACGCACCTGTGACAGCACCATCTCCCTGCCGAACGAGCTGAACGTCTTCTTCGCTCGCTTTGAGGCACAAAACAGCACCACTGCACAGAAGACTCCACCTCCTCCCGGGCGTTTGTGAGTGGAGCGCTGCTTTGTGTACAGCGCTACCGTGGAAACCTCGATCTCTACCACTCCAACAGCGCCTCCTGCTGGCAGAGAATTAATTTGCATATATATGCCGCCACAAATAGAGTGCAAGTCTGTGGGAAACACTGTAATATTATTTATGCAATTTGTAAGTGCAAATTATAATGAATTATACTTGTCTCTTTAAAAATAAAAAAATTAAGCCATTTAGCCAATGTAACTTTTAGCATAGCCTATTTTATTTGAAGTGTATCCCGTGTATTCTGATACATGCATTAATGTTTCTGGGCTAAGCCCCGGATATCCACTCACTGTAGAACTGCCAATGGAATCAAACCCATTATTTCAGCACTTTGCTCTAATGATTGAGAATGCATTGTAAAAAAATGGAGCTTTAATAATTTGAATATGTTGGATTATCAACTAATTATGTACTTTCCCTGTAGGTGCGTTCAGATGTAGTATATAACGTGTGTATTAACATCAAAGTGCATACAGCACCAACAAGTTTGACAGTTGAGGCAAATTATGTAAACACTGCTTTGAAAAATAATGTTTTTTTTTTTCTTGTGCTTGCAGGTTCATTAAGACAGTTAACCTTTGTGGCACCAAATGCATTGAAAGTCACAGATCAGGTGGAATTTTGGAAAGAGGGTGCAGCCTGAATCCCATCCTGCTGTTTCTCATCGGAGAGCTTGTCAACTTTTACTGTCTGTAATATGTTGAAAACAACTGAGTAGATTTTTTTTGCAGGTTTCTTTGATAATTAGAAAGTTCAGAAGAACAGCATTTATCTGAAATAGAATTCATTTGTAACATTCTAAATGTCTTTATCATCACTTTTGATAAATTTAAAGCATCCTTGCTAAATAATAGTAATTTCTATCATTTCTTTCCCAAATAAAAAAAATTATACTGACTCTTTTTTTCAGAAAAAATGCTGAATTTATTATTTCAGATAAATGCTGATCTTTGGATCTTTCTATTCATCTTCTTGTGCTTGCAGGTTCATTCAGACGGTCAACATTTGTGGCACCAAATGCATTGAAAGTCACAGATCAGGTGGAATTTTGGAAAGAGGGTGCAGCCTGAATCCCATCCTGCTGTTTCTCATCGGAGAGCTTGTCAACTTTTACTGTCTGTAATATGTTGAAAACAACTGAGTAGATTTTTTTTGCAGGTTTCTTTGATAATTAGAAAGTTCAGAAGAACAGCATTTATCTGAAATAGAATTCATTTGTAACATTCTAAATGTCTTTATCATCACTTTTGATAAATTT
>NW_015548229.1:419553-421700 GCF_001515605.1 Sinocyclocheilus anshuiensis | reverse complement strand
TCCAATTGGTTTACAGTGCAGTACCACAATTGGATTGTTTTTTACAGGTAAAATTTTTTTTTAACTAAATGAAAATAAACTCTACAGTACTGATACTGTAAATGAAAATACTGTAAATAAAATGCAGTAAAGACATGATTGTACTGTAAATGCAATGACAGTACTGATACTGTAAATGAAAATACAGTAATAATACTGTAAATAAAATACAGTAAAGACATTATTGTACTGTAAATGCAATTACAGTACTGATATTGTAAATGAAAATACGGTAATAATACTGTAAATAAAATACAGTAAAGACATTATTGTACTGTAAATGCAATTACAGTACTAATACTGTAAACATTTTTTACAGTAAATTACTGGCATCCAGCTGCCAGTAAGTTACTGTAAGATTTACAGCAACCTATTTACAGTGTACTTTCTGGCGCAAAATATCACAATATTACTGCTTTTGCTGTATTTTGGATCAAATAAATGCAGGCTTGGTGAGCAGAAGAGATTTAAAAAAAATAAACAATCTTACTGTTCAAAAACTTTTGACTGGTAGTGTACTTGCCAATTTTTGCTTTTCAGTATGTGTGTTTTTTCATGATACAAAGTCCCCAGGGGACTGTGGTGATGCCCTTATTTTAAGCTAGTGCATCTGAGAGGTCAATATTTGTAATTTGTACTTTTACTGTAAGATTTACAGCAACCTATTTACAGTGTACTTTCTGGCGCAATGGCATTTTTAAACTGTGTCCGAGATGTTAGCGTGTCTCTAATAATATCGGTCACAAACATGATCACTGCACGATCTAATGTGTAGTGTCTTATTAACTCATTGTCATGTATTGTGTGCAATACATTTCTTCTCCCTCTTCACGTTTCATTGATTTTCTCCACTGCTAAAGAAACTCTTAAGCCTCTTAGAAGTCCTCGTCAGTACTCCTAACAATTTTGGACATTAAGAGCTCTTTTAAGGGCTAAAATGCTTTCTGAATTACTTTCTTCTTTACTAGGATCTTTTCTTTCATTTTAAGAGGAAACGCCCACATTTCTAAGATTTTTTCTTAGAATTGTGTCACTAGGAGCAACTCTTTGCACTAAGAATTTTCATGAATACGGGCCCTGACCTATAGCAGGAGAGGTAATGGACTCCATAGGTAATGTGCATAACCTGCTGTCTGCAATGTGAAACAGTCCTGTTGTCTAGAGAGCGCCTATCAAATGCTCACCAGATTTTGAAAGAACCATTATGATTTCACTTTAAGATAAAAAGGTTATAGCTACTTTGCTTCACCCTTTACCTTAGTATTCATTGTTTTAATGATGAACAGAGAATGCCATCGCTGAGCATATTCCCACACTAAGCTCGCGGTTGTTATATTTCAAATAAAAATAATGCAGTCCTCCTGTGGAGATCTTGGTATTCATCCTTCAAAGACAGCGTAATGTTCGATGTAGGGCAACAGTTGTAAATGTCTTTACCTTCAAGTAAATAATACATCTAATAGCGGAGTCAAAAGCAAATAACAGTTGATGAATAGAACATTACCTCAGACCTGCGCTCAGCCATGTAGCTCATCCCAGAAAAGGAGCGATAACTCCAATCTGCGGTCTCAAGCTTTGCTGAAATCCTATTTAACCCTCGGCTCAGGACCATCTGCAGATTTTTTTTTTTTTACACTATGTTCAAGCAAAACATCAACAACACATACAGAATAACAACTGAGATTTTCCCTGCTGGACCAGAGGTTGTCAATACTTAGACTGGCCCTATGCTGCCACGGCAGCCTGTTCATTAACTGATCCCTGCCAACCCCACTGGGGAATATGCTAACAACTCGGATAGGACATTCTGACATTCCGAAGCTGGTCTGGATCTTTTTCAGTAATGGCTTCATCTGCAACTCTAAACTCGCATGTCATCTGCACCATTTATTATTAGCGTTGTTGTTGTTGTATTGAAAAGTAAAACAACAACAACAACAACAACAACAATAATAATGATGATATATTTTTACTTTTTCTCTGCATATAAAAAGCACTTTCTATGGTTATGGGTCTTATTACAATAAATATTAAATAACTTTTTGAACATTTTGCAAACATATATATATATATATATATATATATATATATGTGTGTGTTTTTAAAAC
>NW_015548229.1:418478-418881 GCF_001515605.1 Sinocyclocheilus anshuiensis | reverse complement strand
AACAATATTTAGCCATTTATTTATATCTTAGATATTTAGATTTTTTTTTTTTTTGTAAGTTTAATATACGAGTTTAATATCTTTGTAAATGTATGTTTTTAATATAATTCTATATATATTTGATATATATTAATATTTTGTGTATTTCTAATGTATTTCATTCAATTTTATATAAAAGCTTACATTTCTGTTTTAGGTTGCTCTTGTTTATTACTAATTCATAATATATAATAACTATTATATATGTACAAGAATAGTAAATTGGCATATTAGAATAATTTCTGAAGGATCATGTGACACTGAAGATTGGAGTATCGGCTGCTGTAAAATCAGCTTTGCTTCACAGGAATAAATTACATTTTAAAATGTATTCAAATAGAAAACAGCTATTTTAAATTGTAAT
>NW_015548229.1:391172-418278 GCF_001515605.1 Sinocyclocheilus anshuiensis | reverse complement strand
CAAACATATATATATATATATATATATATATATATATGTGTGTGTTTTTAAAACATTCAGTCTTAGACCTTGAATACTTTAGATGCTTATATTTCAAAAAAGTCTAGACTACTAATGCATCTTTTGTTGTGCACCTGTGCACTGCTGCTCTGGCCAGAATAGCACTTGGAATATAATGCACTTCACATTAGCTCCATTAGTTGGTCACTGTAGGTTACCATTTTTGACATTTTCACAATTCTACCCATTTAAAAAAAACTACTATACTATACCTTTACATGGTTTACATTTAATTTACATTTATTCATTTAGGAGACACTTTTATCCGAAGCGACTTACAAATGAGAAAAAAAAAAAACAAAGCAGTTCTGAAGCTTTCCCTCCACTAGCAAACTAATTAAAATAGGCCACTCTCAGAAAAATGGTACAAAGCTGGCAGTAGGGTAATACCCTATAGGTATGAAAGCTAAAAGGTACATATTTGTACCTTATTTACACCTAAATGGTACATATTAGTACCTTAAAGTTTATATTAGTACTTATATATTAGTACTGGTATTCATTACATTATTATTACAAATTAAGATGAAAGATAAAAAAAGTTCATGCCCACTAATATGTCAACTACTTGTAAGTTTGTGCATGAAACATTAGTGTTTTGTGGATTATATACATTCTCTGTTGACTGCAGCACAACTGTTTTAAATCACAGTTTTAAAGTAAAAACCTGGGAAAGCTACTTTTGTTTGTGATAAATGTACTTCTTTTAAGACCTAGGTGTCGACGCAAGGCAAAAGACAAATGAGATTTGGCAGATAAATCCTTCCTTTACTTTGTCACTGTTTAGAAATAAATGTCCCCTTTCTGTTGTTTGCTGGAGTGGGAGGATATATATTCCCACCACCACAGTGAATTGATTAAAGAAAGAACTAGTTTTAGGTGTCAGAAAAAGGTGGAGATGAAATTGTGCTCAGCAGAGGAATGTCTTACAGAATCAGTGAAAATGAAATACAGAAGGAACCAGACAGAACATGATGAGAGCTGTAAAATTGTACAGCAGAGACAAATCGATACTTGGGGCAGATGAATCAAATCCGGCCCCATCAATCGGAATCCTGTGGGATTCTTGAACGCTCCCTAACTCTGCCCTCCCATTAGTTCCCAATCCCTTTAATATCCCTCTCAAATCCAACACATCCCACCGCAAAGCTTCAAACACCCTGTGCTGCCGTGTTTCTCCAGACAGGGCCTCAGAATTGTTTCAGGAAGCACCATCATTGTTCAGCTGAACACACAATTGTGGCTTTCCCAAAGACAATACAAGAAACTTCTTTGACACCCACTCAGCCAGGGTTACCGAATGCCTTCAATCAAATTCAAAGGTAGCTAAAGCCTGCTTGAAAAGTCGTTAAATGTTGCTAGATGATGCCATCACGTTGTATCAGCCCTTTACATTTGTCTACTTTTTATACAGCCTATTCCTATTTGAACACAGCCAAACTCCCAATAAAACTGTTCTCATTTAAATATTTGTATTACTGTTATCGGACAATGCGACCCAAGACTATATGAAGTCACTTCCAATGTGCTGCTCTGCACTGCTAAAAAATCTGGATTAATAAACAAGCAGTGTTGGGGAGTAACTAGTTACATGTAACGACGTTACGTAATTTAATTACAAAATAAATGTAACTGTAATCAGTTACAGTTATTAAGAAAAAATGTGTAATTTAATTACAGTTACTTATGAAAATGTTAACGATTACAAAGGGGGTTACATTTGAATATTTACACGCGTCCACATTCAGATTTAATTGATTTCTTTCCCAAATTGCACTGACTACTCTAAAATATGAGACATACGGCCGCGATGCGGAAAACACGGAGTGGTTTGTAGAATCCAGTCATAAAAACGGAACTCCTATTACGCGGAATGTCAAGGAATATGCCAGGGCTCTCTAAGCGAGATCCCAATTCGTCGGTCATCCGACGTGACGTCTCCGTTCCCTCCTTCAGGGAACTTGTAACACACTTGTGTCACATTCTACTCATTTGATGTACTCCTTTTTGCATACTATATATTCAGGAAGTGTGTATATTTGCATGCAAATATGTCATTTCAAAGGCAATAGTCAACAAAAGAATGCTAATCATGTAAGTAGGTGACAACTTCAATCATATTAAATGCCTAAAAATGAGGATTTAATTGAATTATTTTTAGCAACGTCGATACTGAAAGATGTCAAGTAACATAAGAAAAGTCCCCTGGCCTTCAAATGTAGATATTTTTGCAAAGAAAACGTGTTGGTTTTAGGGCTGCAACTACCTATTATTTTGATAATCGATTAGTTGGTTGATTATTTTTTCGATTAATCAGATTAATTTTTTATTGACAAAAAACACACTATTCCACATTCTACCCAATGTCCTTCAAACAAACGTGCCAACTGAGTGCTATGAAAACATACAGTGCTTAATTACTTATTTGGAGGGAAAATATAGAACTGTATACGACATGCTCACCGCCCAAGATAATATTTATTGATCAAATAATGGTCCACTGCGGATATATTTGAAAGGTCATGGAGTTTCTTCATTATAAAGAGTTATTTTGAGCCATGAGAGGTGAACAGATTTCAGGCAGTGATTAAATAAGGACATAAAATCCTGAATCCATACATCTTTTCTTCTTCATCTCTGCTCAATACAATTAAACATTTTTTTTTTATGAAATACTTTATACAGAGCTACCCTCACAGCTAATTGTGAACCTGACATTCTTCAAATATGTACCAGCCAGCACTCACAATAAAGATGATATAAATTGAACATGGAATTGATGACTGAAAGCTCAAAGTAGGCGCTAATTAAAAAAATATATTGAGTATTCAGAACTTTCCTTCAGTCGTTAGACATTACTGTCTTTATAAGCCTTCAGCTTCAACCACTTCATCAAAATTCAGTTAATCTTGTCTCAAGTTCACAAGCCCGACATATTGGCCTCTATGCAAAACTTACCAACTCTGAAGCTGTAGTTTTTCCATCCAGGCAGGGTTTGGTTTGTTAACTTGGTGATTTTCAGAAAATCCTTTGTTTTACAGGTGCATCTCAATAAATTAGAATGTCGTGGAAAAGTTATTTAATACACGAGTTTCACAATTTGAGTTGAATTACTGAAATAAATTAACTTTTCCACGACATTCTAATTTATTGAGATGCACCTATAAATTATGGTAAGTTTAATTAAAATGACGTCCGTCTGTCTGTCTGTCTGTCATTTGTTCTACCATTATCTTTATTTTTCGATTTATTTATCGTTTTTTTTTTATTGTTCGTTCACTATATCCATTCTATCTATAGATAGATCAATCTATCTATTGATCTATCAATGTATTTTTCATTCTTTCTATCGTTTGTTCATTCTATCTCTCTGTATATCAGTTGTTCTATCAATCTGTCAATTGATTGATCATTAATTCATTCTATTGTCCAGGGTATCTATCGTTTTATCATCCTATGGTTCTTTCTATCATATTGTTTTGTTCTATTGTTCAATCTATCTGTCATTCTATCGCTCTGTCTGTCTGCCTGCAAAGCCTATAAACCTTTGAAAAAAAAAAAAAGAACAAGACTTTCAACTTTCCAAACAAGACTTTATCAAGATAACAAGCAAAGTTTGTATGGACAAACTTTTGCTTTTCTAGTTAAAATTCTAACACCTTAATATAAATTACAGTTATATTAAGAATTTATATTGTATTCTACTTAGTTTAAATTGAAATTGCAGTTTCCTACCTCAATTAGGAATAAAAAAAAAAAAACATTCTCACTGCATTTCTGAATGGCGCACAATCCTGCTAACCTTTGATTTCCTGTTTCTCCAGGTGTGAGGACTGCTCAGAGACAGAGAAGGTGAGAGAACTTGCTAGATCCTGCCAGAGCCAGATCCTGTTTTATGGCTGTATATCCATACATACATACATACATACATACATACATACATACATACATACATACATACATACATACATACATACATACATACATACATACATACATACATACATACATACATACATACATATATATATATATATATATATACACAGTGCACAACATAAATGAGTGCACCCCCTCTGAATAAATATAAAATATGTATTTTCTTAATGATCACTAATATAATTCATGGAAAATTTTAAACATATTAAACATATACTTAATAAAAACAACAAAATATATGCCAATATTTTCTGTAAGGTAAGTAAATTAGCCAATTTTGTTTAAATGAAGGATTGCAGAAATGGGTACACCCTAGATTTAATTCAGAAAGAATTCTCTACAGAATCTCTCACAGCAGCTCAAGAGTGTTAAGGGTGGCTGAAATATCACGGCCCTGATCACTATGAAGTCTCTCTGGGAAACCATAATGAATAAAGAAGTGGTTCCATAAGACTTTGGCAATTGTTTTCACCTTTTGATTTCAGGTTGGAACATCAACAGCATATTTCGTGAAGTGATCAGTAATTAACAACTCCCTCACACCTTCAGCACTCATTCATCCCTATATAAAAGATTTACTACCACTGAACGTCACTGTGGGTACCAAGCACTTCTCTCTGTACTCCTCCTCTAGCAACACCAGCACATGTTGCATGCTGTTAGATCCGAAATGATTGACTTAGTCTCTTGAGACCAGAGTATGGATTCCCAGAATCTCTATTTTGTAAATATGGGCCCTGGAAATATGGCTGTATTATTTTTTATAGTTTATTAGAAGCGCAGTGCTTTGCCAGCTGTAAAATGATGTGATAAACCTTTTTGAAATGTTCCATAGTCACAGTGACATTGTTAATATTAGGGCACATGAGAGAGAGAGAGAGAGATTTTTCTTGTACAGAAGCCTCATCTCATTTGTTAAAATCTGCTGCAGCACAGAAGGCTGGAGTCACTGTAAATTGTAACAGCTGTAAAGGCTGAGATGTTTTTGTAGCGCAGACCTTTCGGGAACACTTCACATGAGTATTATATCCCGTCTAGGGTGTTGTACTCGTCCTTTAAAATATGAAATCTGGTATAAATTTTTCTCTTGGGATCTAGAAAGCTAGACTCTCCCCATTTTTCTGGTAAAACTACAATTATGTTCAAAGATAAACTCTGCCGTGCCTTTGAAAGTAAATATTCACTTCTCTGGAAGTTAGGGAAACCTTAGGGAGTTCAGTTTTCACAGTGTTTTAAATGGCTTGATGGCAATATTCTGTCACTCATTTGGTTTAAAAGACATTTAAAAAGAATGATTGATCCATTGATTTACAAGTATTTATTCCAAGAAAGAAAAAAAAGCATTGCTGAAGTAATCTTGAATGTCTCTAGAATTTCAGAATGTAAGATTTTGCTTCATAAAGTCCACCCAAGACATTATTTGTTTGTTTGTTTATTAAGCTCTGTGCTCTTACTGTATTTTGACAGATATTGCAATTATTTTCTCATAGTATATTATTTCATTTTTCCATTTTCTTAACTGTGTGTGATAAAATAAATACGTATTTGAATTTATTTTCCCAACAACACATTAGAAAATCAGAATATAGGTACAAATTGCCAGAGAGCTAGGCAAACTATTATTTATTTATTTATTTTCTATCATATGGCAAAATGACATAGCTCAAGGTCTGGAGTAAAGCTTTCAAAAATACACAAATAAATCAAATAAAGTTTCTGGCTTTTCTGACAAACACACCGCAAATTGTCTAAATTTTGGCTATGTTGGAAATAGATAATGGTTATTTACCTGGACAATAACTCTCTTAAATTAACTTGATTAATTTGGGCATGAAGGAATCTTGCAAACATTTAAGAAGTCAGTTATATTTTATTTCACTACAAATGTTTTCAGTTAAATTCAAAATTGACCCTTAATGCATACTCCTGATCTAGCGTGTGATTCATTACTGCATTTTATTCCAAGCAAAACATTCATCAAAAATATAATAACTTTCTTCACATTTGAAATGACTTTTTTTTTTTTGGCTGAAGACCAATTTCAAAGTTTGTTTTACTTCTAGAAAAGAATGGAGAAGATAATGTTAAAATGTGATTATTCTAATCGAAAATGGAAGCTACATTATTGAAAAGCTTCTTCCACATGTCAGTCATTAATTCCCACACGTTGAGGTGAAATGGCATCACATGATCTCTTGTGGTGCCGATTACGCATTCCCATTCGAGCCTTAGGCAACCTGAAGGCCATAACACCTAATGGGCTATAAAAAAAATTGTGCTAAAAAATGTATGAAGAAAAAAAATCTGAATTGCATGGCAAAACCAACTGATTTAACATGGAACCCCTAACACATATACACCAGAAGCAGCGTGCTAGATAATGTGCTGCAGCGTGAATATGAAAGTTACTTACTCAAAGGAATGCTAAAATGTTTGTTGGCATTAAGCATATTTCATAGGTTCACTGAAAATGCTGAAAATGGCATTGGCATTTCCTGTTCATACCTAAATGTGATCCAAGAGTATATGATTGACAGGTGGTTGTCTGACAGGAACACAGTAGCAATACATTTTCTGATGTTTTATAAATATAAGTGTAGCCACTTTTTCCAGATTCTCCTGGGAATTGAAGGTGGGATTTCTTTTTCCTTTTCATATGAATTTATTTTTTAGTACAGCGCTGGTGGGTGCTTTTTGTGAGGGAACTTGTGCTGGACTTCAGCTGGAACTCTAGAGACGGTTTACTCATGATATTAAAATTTGACCACAAGTGGACACATGTGGTGTGAACCACTTCCATAACAGCTTCCATAACAGCTTGGTCAATGGTAGACAAAAACGTATGTAACCATGTTGCATTTATATTGTAGATGCTAATACATCCTCTGATGCATCCTGAACAGCACAAAGAACCGCCTACACCTGTGCATTGTGATTGGCCGAACACCACAAGCATGCATCGGAAATGTTACGCCCCTTTCCATAATCGCGAGCTTCAGCTTTCAACATAAATGTAAAGACAGTACACTGTAAAAAAAATCCGTAGAATTTACGGTAATAAAACGGCAGCTGTGGTTGCCGGAATTTTACCGTAAAAAATACGGTAGCAACATTTTAGGCAAAACTCCGCATTTGAACAGTCAATAGCAAATACTTAAACTATTAAGAAAACAGACTTACAGTAGCTGATTCAGAATAAACGGCAGATTGTCATAGCAAAGTCGGAATTGACCCATTTTTTTTTTTAGAAATAGTCAGCTTTGTAGGCTACTCTCCTAGGTTCACAAAACTGTCGTCCATAAAATGCGTTGCACAAATTCGAACATGTGGGTTGTGCTGTTCTGTTGTAAATAAATCTTAACCAATGATTCCTCATTGCATCTACTTTCGGAAGGTGAAATAAAGTGCTTTTGCATTCGCACAGAAACACACAGAGTCTCCCTGACATGGCTGCATCAACACTACTGCGGTTCCTGAAACCACGCCTTCTTTGCATGAACATTTGGGTGGCATTATGCAAATATTTCCACATCGTGACGTAGAGATGTGGGGGCATGTTTGAATGAGGCGTTTTAGCCCGGTCTGGATCAGCCTTCTCTTTTAGATAGAATAAATCCTTTTGTGGGAGACTTTGAGCTTTGTAACTCTGCAGATCTTATACATGCACAAATAGCTACATAACACACTAAAGAAAAGGAAAAATAGAAATCGCATCATATGACCCCTTTAAAGTTTGCCAGTTATCACCGAGACAGATGCTAAAACCAGGTGCAGGGGCATTTCTAGCCTTTCATCACTACAGGGGCACTTGCTCCTCATCAAGTAAATAATTGTACCTTTATTTGGTCACAGTCCCCTGGTAGAAGTTTGCTTCAAAATCATGATGATGGTGACTTTGGGAGCACACTAATGATTTTCTTTAGTGCTTTTCATGTGGTGTTTTATAAATATGGGCAACAGATGATGCAAGTTCAGTCTGCATATCTAAAACATGCACTACTTTTTATTTGTTTATTTAAAAAGTATTACTTTTATTCAGCAATGACACTATACTTTTGATCAAATAAATGCAGCAGTGGTGAGCATAAGAGACCAACTATTTTATTTTGGGCAATTTAGCCACCTTAGCCTGTTACTTCTAACTTAATAATGTTTTTCTGTTCATCTTTCTTGATTTCTGTCATAAAGTATAAATCTGGTGAGTCGCAGGTGGTTATTAGCACTGAAGATTAAAAAAAAATACCTTTAAAGTTGGGCTTGTAAAGGCTCCTACAGAATCATTACAACGCTGTTCTGTCATGTCAATCAGCATTTATCATGCATTTTTTTCCCTCTTTGCATGCACATCAGTAATCAACATTTGAGAGCATGTCAAACCTTTTTTTCCTTGTGATTGCTTTGTGTAAATACAGTCATGTTGACTCTGTGCGGCATTAAAAAAAATCTGTGTAAACAGTATTTGCCACTTACGTGTTCAGTAAAATTGCTCTAAATAAACAAATTTAACCATAACATAATTGGCTTCTAATATGAGCAACGTCACTGACCAGACTGGGCCTTAAAGATTGAAATGAGTATGATTAGGAAAGACATTGGTGAGGCGGACGCTCAACGTTTCAGTCTGCAGGCTAAAACCTATTAGTGGCATATGTGTGGCATCATTCTTTCTTCCCTTTCACCAAATGATCCCCCCTTCATTATCTCATTACTTCATCGCCCGCGAGACTAAGCACCATGCAGAAAAAGCCAAACTGTCGAGCTCTCTTAAAATTGTGTGAAACTTTCCTCACAGATTTCTCTGCATGCGGTCTGAAACAAGCAGTCTTGGTTGCCCTAGGTTTCACCTGTTCCACAGTTCACTGCAAGCGAGCTTCAAAATGACAAGACAAATTCATGTCGGGTGTTCTGTAAGAGTTCAATTAATACGGGTTACGCCAGTAGATGCAAATTTGCTCATGTGTGTGACAACTTCATTTACAAGGCCTAGAAAGAGGTTTTTCCCTAGACACTGGACTATTATGGTTGGATGTCTGTTCTAATTCCTCATTTAGACACCGACATTGGCTCTCAAATAAGTCGCTGATAACGTGGATTCTTTTTTCCTCTCTCCCTGGGACAAACAAAGCCTGAAGAATGATATGGCTGATATTGACAGGTCTACATATGATGCAGTCGGCGAAGGAGATTCTTTCTCCTCTGTTAATGTCAGGTAGGGAATGAGTTTATATAAATGATAGCGGAACACCAGAATATTAATGAAGAGGGAGTTCTGGCAAGGAAATCCTGAAGGATTAAAGCCAAGATGAGAGTTAGCTATGTCGGTTAGACTCATTAGCAGTATTAACAAACATTTGGATGTTATATAATACCAAACTGATTATTAGGCCTGCTTAAAGGAACAGTTAATCAATTATTAATTAATTAATTATTATTATTATTAATTATTTATTCATGTTGTTTCAAACCTGTATGCTGTTATTGTTTCTCATGGAACTCAGAAGAAGAATTTTTAAGAATGTACATACAGCTCTTACAAAAAAATAAAAATTATTATGATTGCTGAAAAATAACATCATATGGATTTGATGAGAGGGTGAATAAACAATAGCAGAATTGTTTTAATTGAAATGAACTATTGCTTTAATGTGCAATGAAGCATCATTGCTTTTCCATGCATTTTTCCAAACAACATTTTAACAAAGACAAAATATATAAATCAAGGAGAAAAATATCATATTTCTACCTCAGAGTAAAAAACAAATAAGATAATTGTGAAATAATGTAGCAAATAAAAAGTCGTGTTGACAGAGTTACAATTTCCAGTCAAAATTAGGAAAAAGTAAAAGCTTCAAGATATAAAGTCAAATTGTGAGAGAGTACTGAAAAATAAAGTTGCTTTTTCTTTCTTTCTATCTTTTTGTGGTTGCTTCCTTGGTTGATTGCAGTAACTTCTAGAAATAATTTTATAACTAAAGTGTGTTGGACTTAAACCTCTCTTCTATAAATGATTATGCTTATACATACTTTTGTAGTTTAATTATATAATAAATTATTAGTGCATTACCCAAAAAAAAGAACAAAAAAAGTTTTTAGATCCCATGGTTATTTTGATAGTGTCATATAATTTTCAGAAGTCAGACAGATGGCATGTGTATGGATCATCGATTCGTCTTGTAGTTGTATCTTCAGTTCACATCTTGTGTACTTGATGTTATTCTTGTCCAACATGAGGTCTGACTCTGTCAGATCTCGAGTGTTCTATTCTGACAGCATGGTGTTTAGAAGCTCAAATCAGTTGCCTCCAGGAGGCAAGTCTTAAAAGCCTCTAAATTTAATGCACAGATGAAGCATCTTTTCCTCTTTCATCTCAAACATCTCTGAAAAGCTGACACTTTTGTTAGGACAACTTTTTTGAAAATTGCTGTTATGAATTAGGCATATCTAAGTGTGACAGCATCTACACGGGGTTCAGGGATCATCGTGAATTCCCTCAGAACCCAAAGCATGTGTCAAGCTCAAACACACACACACACACACGTACAGAGCAGATGTAAAACAGCAGAGACCTGGCTGTGATCTCATGCTAATAACAGTGATACAGTATACACAAATATATACAGATATATGAAACCAACTAAATAAAACTTCTCTTCCTCAAACAACATCAAAATACGTGGCAGAGGCATTTGTGAAGTGGGTGTGGGTGTCACAAAAAATTGCTTTGGTAGAAAAGAAGAATCTGCTAAGCACAGAAATGAAATGTGTTCTGTAGACAGGCCAGTAAAGGGGAACGTTAGATTTCTACAACTACACGCAGGGGGATTTCAGTACGAATTAATAAGACTGTGTTGTTTTAGCACCAAATTCACTAATGGAATTATGCAAATCACACAAGGCAATGTAAGTCAACTGGTAATATTAAGATTTTAAGCATTTTTCATAGAAAGCAGGTGTGTTTCAATTAAAGGAATAGTTCACCCACAAATTTGCTAAAATTTACCTACTCCCAAGCCATCCAAGATGTGAATCAGTTTATTTCTTTATCAGAAAATATTTGGAAAAATGTAGCATTCCATCACTTAATCACCAGTGAATCATCTGCAGTGAATGGGTGCCGTCAGAATGTGAGTCCAAACAGCTGATAAAAGCATCACAATAATCCACAAGTAATCCACACTAAAGTGATGCAGCTGTTTTTTGAACTAACGCCCTGAGGTTTTGAATGTATACATAATGTGTGTGTGTGTTCCTGTTCCTCTACTTAAAATGATCAAGTAGATGATTATTACCCTTTTTAATGTGCCAGGTGTTGAGGTCTGTGACTGGTATTGGATCAGGGATAATGTGTTAGTTAATTGCCAAGTTCATGTAGATTTAAATGCAATGTGACAGTTAAAAGTTAGTGAAGAATTTACTTAAAGTTATGAAGTAAATAAGTTGAATTTAAACAATATGTATGCCTTTTTTGAGCAGAATATGTTATTTATTTATTTATTTATTCATTACTGAGTTCAAAGTCAACAAAATTTCTTGTCAAAACATCAGTCTGACATAATTGTTGTGCAGTTAGTTTTCTTCTGGTCCAATTTATTTTCTTGTTAGATGTAGCATATAAGTGGTCCAGTTTTCTCTGAATCCTCAGCAGAGTATCATACCGAAACGGAACAATTTCTTCTCAGAAAGACCACATCCCAGGAGGTCGACTCAGTCACGTATCCTGGGTGTGGATCAGTTCTGGTCTTCTGTAACACTTATAGCTGTTGCTGACCTAGAAAAGTGGTGCGGCTTCCGTATCCAGTCCAGCTGTGGAAAAGATGCTCTAAGAAAAAAGCCTCATGGTCAATGGTGAGAAACCAAGTAGGACAGGCAGATCATTTTTATAAAGAAACAAACACTACGGAGGTTGAGAAGAAACGGCGGGTTGTGGAATGCTCAGCCAAGCTTCAAAGTCAGGAGGGAAAATGTTACACAAAGGCCAAACACAAAGAGAGACTCACCTCAAAGACTCGCAGACAGACCAAAGGGAAAGACAAATCATAAAGAGGTCAGCTGGTTTGCCGTAAGGGACTTAAAAATATACATACATTAGAAGCAATATGGGCCATTAGATATTCTGATTGTATCTACAGGCTGGTAGATTTAAATGGGTGGCCTGTAGGCAATATTGCTGGTTCGATTACAGAAGTCCTCTGCGTTGCAAAAATTTTTATCTAGCCTATTAAAGGAGCACTTTGTATTCCCTCAGGGTAAATGCCTGGCTTGCAAGGTGCTCTGCTTTTTGACCTCGCCATTTTTTCTGAATCATTCATTTAGTAGGCTTTTAACTTGTGATGTTACCTAGGATGCAAGATGTATTATTTACAAGCAGCAGTTTTGCAGTTGAACACGGTGAACAAGAATGTTTGTGGCAAAAAATGGCTTTATGTCGGAAGGGATGGTTCTCCAATTTCGCCTGTTTATATTCTCATTACACACAGTGAAAATGTTCAAAGGATGTTTAAAGGCCTGAAAAGGTGCACGCAGGAGCATAATGCACCCAATTTTTAAAGGTGGCACAAGGGTAAGTTAAAACTAAGGGGGGGGGACTTTTAATTATGTCCAAACAGCTGATAAAAACACAATAATACACAAGTAATCCACACCACTCCAGTCCATCAATTAACATATTGTAAAGTAAAAAGCTGCGTGTTTGTAAGAAACAAATCCATCATTAAGACACTTTAACTTTAAACCGTCACTTTCGGCCTAAATACTAGTTCATAATCTGTAATAACTCTCTGTAATAACTCTCACATCAAAATCCATCAACATATTTTGTTAAGAACTATTTTGGACTGTTTTTGCTTGTAAATTAAGCTTGAGCTGTGCATATTTCTCTCCTGATTAAGACCAGATTACATTTTTTATTTTTATTGGAGAAAGCAATATTATAGATAGACTAGCAATGGTTTGACGTTAAATATGATTTAATGGTGGATTTGTTTCCTACAAAAACACAGCTTTTCACAAGATGTTACCTGATAAACCGAAGTTGTGTGGATTATTGTGATGTTTATATCAGCTGTTTGGACTCTCATTCTGACGGCACCCATTCACAGCAGAGGATCCATTGGTGAGCAAGTGATGGAATGCTACTTTTCTCCAGTTCTGCTGTGATGAAGAAACACACTCATCTACATATTGGTTGGCCTGCGGATGGGACCATTTTCAACACTTTTTTATTTTTGGTTCCTTTTATTTTTTTTTTACACAGCATTGTAGACAAACACTTTTTTAACCTACAGTAATCAATTGACATTCTTATAAAAGATGCAAATACCTTTTTGTGTGTTGCATTAAAAATCCACAATAAAAGGGGCATGATGCCTCTCCGCATACGTTACCATAAGTAGTGCTAAATGGCTTTCATTAGCAGGTCAATATAACCCCTCTGCAACCCATGACTTCACTACCTCATTGTGTCCTTTAAATGTTACCAGAACACTGTTCAAACTAATCAATTACAGGAAAAGGATATTTACTCGTCGCAACGAAACCCAATAAGCCGTGTTAGGGAGACATCTTCGCATAGATGATATTGAGCAGAGGTTTTGTTTGGCTACCTTGTTAAAAATAAATCTATTTGCTGAACAGCAATACAAAACCCAGGAGTGAAATTAAACATTGTGACTTCAATACTCTTAATGTAAATGTATATATTGCTTGAGAAACAAGAGAGATTGTTCAATATAACATGCACACTAAATTTCACTAACTGCATGTATTGCTGTTTTGCTCTTCATATTTACTCTAAGGAAAATGTATCATCATAGTAGTCGTTGCTTTCAGCATTGTCTCTGGCTTATCACATTTGTGACCTCTATGACTGGCTTTCATATGGACCTGTTATAGTTTCTGGTGATGAGGTGATGAGGTGAAGAGAGGTGAACAGAAGCGAAAAATAACTAGAGATGGACTGAATATGTGGGATTCTGGGCTACATTGACTGAACAGATACCACAGAGCCTGGTTGTATTTGATAGGAAGGAGCCTTAATTAGCACTGCTCGGTAAGATATCATCTCAGGATGTGTGGCCAGTGCAGGGACTTTGCTAATTCCCCCAGTACTTTCAGATCACCTTGGTGTAGGATTTGTGTTGACCAATTAATCTCAAGTCTGACTTAAATCGGGGTCTTTTTCTCACATAAAACTGTTGTATGACTTCAGGAGACTTGGAATATAGTGCAAAGACATCCTTATAGTGCTTGTCATGGTGTTTTTTGTAGTTTGCCAGATGTGGCCACTATCAGGCAAGGTGGGTAAAAACATATTATTATTATTATTATTATTATTATATTTTTTATGGTGTATGAATTGTTTTGTTTCAGTACAGTAAGTTTTATTGTATATTTTTTACCTGTTAAACTGTAAAAACTATTGCTGTCAAACGATTAATCACGATTAATCTCATACAAAATAAAAGTTTTTGTTTGCATAATATATGTCTGTGTACTGTGTATATTTATTATGCATATATGAATACACAAACACACACAGTATATATTTTTAAAATATGTACATGTATTTACATGTCTATATTCATATAATTTATATTGTAAATAAATATATTTAATATATAAACATAACATATTTTTCTGAAATATATACATGCATGTGTGTGTATTTATATATACATAATAAATATAGACAGCACACATACATACTATGCAAACAAAAACTTTTATTTTGTATGCGATTAATCGAGATTAATCATTTGACAGCACTATATTAATGTTTTTAATGAGTTTAGACTGAGTTTAGTTAAATTCTTTGGCTAGTTTGCTAAGAATCAACTAAACGTGACATTTTTGAGCACAAATTATGTAAATATGAAAATTTGACAGCACTAGTAAAAAACTTTTTTTTTTTTTTTTGAAAATAGTAAATAAAACAAAGATTGTTGGAGTATATTTTACAAGAAAGTACTACTCCAGCCTTTCTACTTAAATTTCACATTTAATGTGTCCTGCAAGTGTGTTGAGGCAAGTATGGGACCGAGTTTGGTGATCCCTGATTTATGCCATAAAAAATATGCTATAATTGTGCCATTCCTGATATATATCACTCTGGCATCGCCAGGACATTTGTGATGCAGCAGCATGGACTGGAATCACTCGTATTTTGTGTCAGATAGCCCATACTGGAGACTGTCAAAGTTTTCAAGTTTCATGGCACAGAATCTTTATTCAAGAATTTTGTTTGAGGTCGTTTGGATCAACTAAATGTGACTCTGATTACATTTGAGTTGTCTTTGTATATGATTTCAAATTTACTCATTGTGCATTTTAATTATCTGGACTACTTTGGACTACTACTAAAAAAACACCTCAGAAAAGCCTGTATTTTTGCCTGGTATGCAGATTACCTTAATTATCATAATAAATGCACACTATTTTCATCATGACTAGCTTGACTGAAGTTCAGCACTTAGCGTTTTAATTCTCCTTGTCACATATTGTTAAGATTTTTAAAAAATCCTGCCTCAAGAAGCAGAAGTCTATTTCTGTCAGGACCACTATCGTCAAAGATGATTGACCCCCCAGGGTAAACAGAACAGAACCAACATAAATGTATTGCAGATATTGTTAAAGTTCAATCATTTTATGTACACATTTTAGAATTAGTCTGATTCAAGGAGAATCAGAAGGCTGAATCCCGACTGACAGAGGAGGAGCTGGGGATGGAGGAGGGTAATTAGCTATTGAGCAATGCGAAAATTGCTGATAATACTGAGGGACCTTATATATGAATGCTTAGATAGGTGTCGTATTCCCATAGGTAGATGGGGATCAGCTGAAGGTCAGCTGATGCGAGCTTGACTAACGTGACCTGCCAGAACTAACGCTACGCTTGATTTCGTTCACTCTCTTGAGTGAATGTGTCTGCGTGCACTGCCTCGCTTGTTCTGATGTGAACACATACTGTTTATATGTGCAAATTATCTCCTATGCTTCTGAAAATTGTATCGTTCGCAAAATAATTAAAAAAGAAGAAAGGTTCCTCTTTGTTTTGTAGAGTTGTTTCTGAATTTCAAACTCAGTAAAAAGTAGTCGCATAATCATTACTGATTGTAGTTGTATAGAAAAGAAATGGAGAATATTGTTTAAAAAAAATAGGTCAGCTTTCATTTCTAGGTCAGCTTTTTCTTCACATACACTGTATCATATATACATGCCCATGATACACAGCTTAAATTGAAGACTCCAGATCAGATTTTTCACCCATATCATCTATATGATACACACATAATTCATAAAGGCCTACCTTTGCTGCTTAGGTTATGTGATATATTCAAACATAGCACTTATATCTGCGAACAGGTCTGTCTTAATCCTGAAAGATTACAGCCACCATCATGTGAGTCATTCTGTGCACAATTGGCCGTCATCCAATTAATTACATTAGCAAACAATTGCTTATCCCCCATTAAGCAGGGCCAAATGTTGACTTCTTGTTCTCGATTGTAATGTGCAGTCTGTCATTTCAAAGGTACATCACACTTCACTCCTAATGAGGCTATAAATCTTATTTATGTGCTTTTACATGAACAGACATGAAATTGACAACGCTTTGAATCATCTGAATAAGCGGGTGAGGTACAGGAGCTGAAGCCGCGTCCCAGCCCTCCTTCCAAGCTTTAAAAGGAAGACTTCTAAAAGTTTCATGAAGGAGCAGATCAAAAAGGGTTGAGGCACGATTCCAATTCTACTTGTGTCTCTGGCTGTCGTGTTATTACCTGATCGACGCTGCGGCGAAGAGACCACATCCTAAACAAACTGGTTATATGCTGCCATATCTTTACACTTATTTGAACTGATAGGAATCCAATAAACATAAATATTTGAGTTACTGTATCGAGCCATCATTTCCAATCTTCTCAATGAAAAAAATACCCTTGTGCGGTCTGCTGTAGACCTCCTGTATCTGTTTATTTTTTGGTTGCAGAGGATACTGACCATGTACTGTTGGCTCTTGCTTTACATTTCACTGCATTTTAATCATTTCTGCACAGTAATTTAATCAACTAATTAATATTTAGTTATCCACGTCCTTACCAATATCACAAAAATTGCGAAATGAGATGACCATGAGACTGCTTTTACCCATCTGGAAGTTAATTCATGCTAATTTGTTTTGTATCTCTCATTCTTGTTCCAGAAACACATTTCTTCAATAGCTTGACTTTGCAGCTGCTTTGGTATCATAGCACCCAGACTTGCTTTCTTATGCACAAGTGCAGATATAAATTAATATTACATCTGAAACTTTGCAACTTATTTTTAGTTTAAAATGGTTTATTCCTGATGTAACTGTCAGATCTGTGTGGAGTAACTGGGAGTAATTCAGAACTGCATACTAGTATGTTGTTATTACTATTTTTACTATATCTTTATATTGCAGAAATGATAAGAGAAGTATGCTTTAGTGGTGGGAGAAACAAAACTTTTCGAAACTTTGAATCAATTGACCCAATTGCTTCACAAATAAGTATTTAAGTCCTTTATATTCCATTATGTTATATTCCATATTTGGTAACACTTTATTTTAAGGACTAGTGTTCTCACTGTTAACTAGTTGCTTATTAGAATGCATATTACTAGCATATTGGCTGGTTATTAGTACTTATAAAGCACATATTAATAGCTTATTCTGCATGGGCATATTTTAGCTCCCTTAATCTGACACCATACCTAAACTTAACAACTACCTTACTAACTCTTAATAAGCAGCAAATTAGGAGTTTATTGAGGGAAAACTCTTAGTTAACAGTGAATATGTTCCCTATTCTATAAAGTGTTACCCCATATTTTCTGTTTATTATTGGTAAAAATTACTGTTGACAGTAAGCAAATAGATAGATAGATAGATAGATAGATAGATAGATAGATAATATTAAGCAGCGCTTATTGAAAATAATAAATGTTTATTGAGCATCAAATTAGAATGATTTTTGAAGGATCATGTGACACTGAAGACTGGAGTAATGATGCTGAACATTCAGTGTTGCATCACAGGAATAAATTACATTTTAAAATATATTAAACTAGAAAATAGTTATTTTAAATTGTAATAATATTTCACAATGTATTCACTGTATTATTGATCAAATAAATGCAGACTTCTTTCAGAAACATTAGAGAAAACTTTGAGAACCCAAACTTTTAAACAGTACTTATTGTTATTTTAGATTTATATCATATTTAATTTTAGTCATCTAAACAGTGTATGTTCATTACTCATTGTGTTTCATTGCAAGATATAGCGTGTCACAACAAATATGATACATTTTTGATTGATGATCGGGATTTATCATTCAGGTATTTGGGACATGGTGCAATTTTTACTTTTGTTGACAGGATCATCTATTATATTCTCCTTCAGGAGACTATATTGACATCGTAACGTTTTTATATTCCATAACTCTAGAGTCCTCCACAGTTTCTGACAAGTCCACCTGAAGAACAGTTGCTTATTGACAGTAATGTAAATGCTACAATACATGCTGTGAGTCCAAGATCTCATTTGAATTCACTGGATGCATTCTAAATAAAGAAAAACACAACCAAATGAGTCGTAACACAACAGCTGTAGTATGTGAATATCCGTGTATCTATTTTGCAGTAATGCAGTTAGGTAAGCATTAAACAACTGCTTTCAACAGCTGTTGGCCATGGGTTCCTCACCATTACCGCTTATGTGAGCCAAACCAAATAACTGAATGACAAGACACAAGGAGATAATTTCAATATTGGCGCCTAAGCATCTCTTCTTAAAATCCTCTCAGATGTCATGGCCTATGATGAAATCAGCAAGTTGGCTCAAGAAATGACAGAACGCCGGCTGTCTGTAGCAGGCCAACAAGACCCTGTCTTATGGTTTCTTCTTCTCTTTACTTCTTTTCTCCATCTGTGCTAGTCTTTCTCACTTCAAGCTCTGTTTGCTTGCATTCTGATTCAGTGACTGTGAGTTGATTTTAATTAAGGCGATATTAATCGCAAGCACAGTGTCTTGTGTTCTTCAAACCATAGTGCCTTTCACACAGTCTACAAGCATATGACTCTGAAGTATGTTGCATTGTTAAAGTAATGTGGAGATAACACCTGTCTTACCAGGATTAAAGGTTACTTCAATTATTTGAGTAGCACAGCAGAGTGGGTCTCATTAAGCGAGCACACATTTAGACCCAAGGACCGCTGGTGTGACTAGACTGCAGCAACATTAGGGACTGAACCTATAGGACCCTCCTTTAGACATCATGATCCCACTAGTTATCCCAGTTAAATTGGTATTTTTCAATCAAGTTATGATAGCATTATATATAGGCTATCAAAACTTATAACAATTTAGTAGAGAATAGTAAAAACAATTGTGAAATACGCTATAATAATAATAATAATAAAATGAATTATATTGAGATATAATATTGATGTAATATTGTATATAAATGTGATAGATAGATAGATAGATAGATAATATTTTGCTACAATCATAATCTATTATATTCCATTTCCATTTTCATGAGACTGGATAGGGGAAGTAAATGTACAGAATACAGATAAAGTGTAATTTTATCAATTTTTTAATTTAATTTAATTTTTGTAGAAAAAAAAGAGAAAATTATGGTACTTGTGTTTAATATTATGTTGGTATTTCAAATAGTATTTTTCAGTAAGTTGAGAACAGGCAAAAATAATGTCTTAAATGTTGCATAAATATATAAACGAAACTACTTACCACATAAATCACAACATAAATATGTTGCTAAATATAAATTAAACAATATATATATATATATATATATATATATATGACCTAATTTATGTAAATATATGTGAATTACTCACTACATAAATCGCCACATAAATATATAAAAATATATATTAGTTTATTTTACATTTCTCCAACTTCAACATTACACAAAAAAAAAATTATCTAATTTTAAATTAAATTACCTGTATATTTACTTATTTAATTATTTATTGCTCTCTGTTAAATTCCATGTGTTTTAGTCTTTTTTTTTTTTTTGTCGCTGATGTTATTGCAACATGTTACAACTCTTGCCTCATTCGAGAGAAAAATAAAATAAAAAACAAAAGTCAAGTATCAAGTAAGTTTTAGAAAGACCCTTTTATGCCAGAGAAGTTTAAGCATTGAGCTTCTCATTTGGATTCGTAGACTACCTCTATCTCTCTTCTTTCGACATTTCTGATTCTTAAATATGCTAGTCAGTACTCCTTTTGGACGTGGAATATTCTTTATTCTGAAAGCTCCAAATATTGCAGCCGTGGGATTTATCCTCTAATTATCGCATTGTGATGACAAAAAAAACAAAAAACAAAAACTAAACTGCAAATAAATCCCAGACTGCTGTGCAGAACCTGAGCGTTGAACATTCTGACACTGTTCGCCTGACGCATGTCAACATCCCCTTTTGGAGAAACGTATTCACATCATATCCTCTGAGGAAAACAGAAACGGGGGAAAAGCTGATGCTAGCGTGGCGGCCATGCCACATTACTCAGTAAATGCTGACTGATTACATTTCACATGCAGCTCTAGCAAATTTCAAATTGCTAACCTACCCTTGTCATATTGTTTTCAATGTGAAACAGATAAATATGTCCTTATTACGAAGACTTTTAGCAATGACATTTACTCTGTAAAGCTGATTCAACTCTTAAATGTATTCTCAGTATACCTAAAAATGGTTTCTGTGGCAGTGGAGAAAACATAGAGGACCTGCTGTTGGCGCTGAATTTACAGTCAATTTTTCGAATTTCTCAGTCCAGCCAAGATATAGACGAGTTTGTTTCTTTATCGGAATGGATCCTCTGCAGTGAATGGGTGCCGTCAGAATGAGAGTCACAATAATCCAGAGATTATCACAATAATCCATATGTAAACTACACCACTCCAGTCCATCAATGAATGTATTGTGAAGAAAAAAAGCTGTGTGTTTGTAAGAAACAAATCCATCATTAAGACATTTAAAGTTTTAACTGTCACTTCTGGCCAGAATATGAGTCCATAAAAACCCACTGGCATTTGTTTAGAACTCTTTTGGAATGTTTCCAAGTTTTTTTTTTAGTTTTTTTTTTTTAATGAGCATATTTCTCTCCTGATTCAGAATAGACTTAATTTTTCACTAGATGAGGAATTTTATGGATAGAGGACTGAAAGCAATGGTTTGAAGTTAAAAACATTTTAATAATGGATTTGTTTCTTACACACAAAACTTTTCTCGTCACTGGAGTTGTGTGGATTACTTGTGATGTTTTTATCAGCTGTTTGGACTCTCATTCTAACGGCACCCATTCACTGCAGAGGATCGAGCAAGTTTATGTAATGCTAAAGTTCTCCAAAACGGTTCCAACAAAAGGGCAAACTCATTTAGATCATGATGGCCTGAGGGTGAGTAAATTTACAGCAATTTTTCATTTTTGGGTGGCTGTTCATATAAACGTTTTCTAATTTGAACAAAAAAGGTCTCGTGTTTTCATCAGGAGCACCAATGACAAACCCCTCCTTTTTACCTTTCTCAAATTTCAATCGATGAACCCTCTGTAACCACAAAGGTGCTTCAGCTCATAAATAGACTGTCTGTTGCATCATGGGTCTGATGCCATGCTTTTCTTTATTCTCCTTGTATTTCATGTTTGGTTGTTTATTTATTCATTTATGTATCTCTGCCTCTGATCATATTGATCACAAGGAATAAAAAAACAGGACTCTTTTAACACACCATTAGAATTTTAAAATGATATTTGGTTTGGTTTTACTAATGATCCAATGTCAGGACGAGAGGGCAAGACACTGCAAGTTTTGTTGCTGTTGTGAAGTCACTGTAACTTTGGTTAGTGATAAAGCCCCCAATAAAGCTAAAAGACAAAAACAAATTTCATGTACGTTGTCTGGTGTTGAATTTTCATCATTCTATGAAAAGGGCTGCATCGCTGAATGAATGGGTTTGGGCGATGAATCATTGCAGTACAGTGTCTCAGACTTGACATAAAGGAGTTATTAAGGTTTGTTTTATTTGCATAAACTTGCTTCAAAGAGTATGAGTAAACTGTAAACCACTTTATAAAACATTATATAACTAATATATTGAAATTTGAATCATCTCTTTCTATTAAGCTGCACTAATTTGTACTCTCCTCTGACTTCCTCTATGAAAGCAATTAATTTAATGTTAAACTGCTTCTAGGCAGGGCAGACATCATTTAAAATAAATTTGAAAAATGTTAATGTTGCTGTCACAGTTATGGATTCACCATTTTGTGGTTCACAGCTCTGCAAAACCAGGCTCATGTCAGACAACAATGTAAGCACTAATTGCCATGTTTCCAGATGGATGAGCCAATAGCAAGTTACCTTCACCTGCTTTACACAAGTCACCCCTATTGCTCCAGTGGCAATGAGCCTCCTGTGGATTGTAGACTAGTCAAAGAAAAAAAAAGTGGGCCTCCACTCTTTCTGTTTCCTAGTTGGCCTAAAGCAAGAAAGAAAATATGTAAGGAGTAGGCAATACATTTATACAGAATGTAATAATTCACAAATAGTGATATGGGATAATTTTGGTTCCAGTCAAGGTATATTTGACTTAAAAAGTAACATTTGTCATTATTTATAGATTTGTGTTGTTTCAAACCCATGATGTTCTTTCTTCTGTTGATTACAAAAGGATTTTAAGAGTATGCTGGCCACTCTTGTTGGGGGTTGTTTTAAGTTTTAACAACCCCACTCTGATAAATTTTCTTTAATTGAAAAGAATAACCAGAATATTATTCAGAAGATTGAAAGTCATGCATGTTTGGAACGACATGCGTGTGAGTAAATAATAACAGAATTGTAATTAACTTTCGTTTAGTCTTTTTTTTTTTTTTGTCGCTGATGTTATTGCAACATGTTACAACTCTTGCCTCATTCGAGAGAAAAATAAAATAAAAAACAAAAGTCAAGTATCAAGTAAGTTTTAGAAAGACCCTTTTATGCCAGAGAAGTTTAAGCATTGAGCTTCTCATTTGGATTCGTAGACTACCTCTATCTCTCTTCTTTCGACATTTCTGATTCTTAAATATGCTAGTCAGTACTCCTTTTGGACGTGGAATATTCTTTATTCTGAAAGCTCCAAATATTGCAGCCGTGGGATTTATCCTCTAATTATCGCATTGTGATGACAAAAAAAACAAAAAACAAAAACTAAACTGCAAATAAATCCCAGACTGCTGTGCAGAACCTGAGCGTTGAACATTCTGACACTGTTCGCCTGACGCATGTCAACATCCCCTTTTGGAGAAACGTATTCACATCATATCCTCTGAGGAAACCAGAAACGGGGGAAAAGCTGATGCTAGCGTGGCGGCCATGCCACATTACTCAGTAAATGCTGACTGATTACATTTCACATGCAGCTCTAGCAAATTTCAAATTGCTAACCTACCCTTGTCATATTGTTTTCAATGTGAAACAGATAAATATGTCCTTATTACGAAGACTTTTAGCAATGACATTTACTCTGTAAAGCTGATTCAACTCTTAAATGTATTCTCAGTATACCTAAAAATGGTTTCTGTGGCAGTGGAGAAAACATAGAGGACCTGCTGTTGGCGCTGAATTTACAGTCAATTTTTCGAATTTCTCAGTCCAGCCAAGATATAGACGAGTTTGTTTCTTTATCGGAATGGATCCTCTGCAGTGAATGGGTGCCGTCAGAATGAGAGTCACAATAATCCAGAGATTATCACAATAATCCATATGTAAACTACACCACTCCAGTCCATCAATGAATGTATTGTGAAGAAAAAAAGCTGTGTGTTTGTAAGAAACAAATCCATCATTAAGACATTTAAAGTTTTAACTGTCACTTCTGGCCAGAATATGAGTCCATAAAAACCCACTGGCATTTGTTTAGAACTCTTTTGGAATGTTTCCAAGTTTTTTTTTTAGTTTTTTTTTTTTAATGAGCATATTTCTCTCCTGATTCAGAATAGACTTAATTTTTCACTAGATGAGGAATTTTATGGATAGAGGACTGAAAGCAATGGTTTGAAGTTAAAAACATTTTAATAATGGATTTGTTTCTTACACACAAAACTTTTCTCGTCACTGGAGTTGTGTGGATTACTTGTGATGTTTTTATCAGCTGTTTGGACTCTCATTCTAACGGCACCCATTCACTGCAGAGGATCGAGCAAGTTTATGTAATGCTAAAGTTCTCCAAAACGGTTCCAACAAAAGGGCAAACTCATTTAGATCATGATGGCCTGAGGGTGAGTAAATTTACAGCAATTTTTCATTTTTGGGTGGCTGTTCATATAAACGTTTTCTAATTTGAACAAAAAAGGTCTCGTGTTTTCATCAGGAGCACCAATGACAAACCCCTCCTTTTTACCTTTCTCAAATTTCAATCGATGAACCCTCTGTAACCACAAAGGTGCTTCAGCTCATAAATAGACTGTCTGTTGCATCATGGGTCTGATGCCATGCTTTTCTTTATTCTCCTTGTATTTCATGTTTGGTTGTTTATTTATTCATTTATGTATCTCTGCCTCTGATCATATTGATCACAAGGAATAAAAAAACAGGACTCTTTTAACACACCATTAGAATTTTAAAATGATATTTGGTTTGGTTTTACTAATGATCCAATGTCAGGACGAGAGGGCAAGACACTGCAAGTTTTGTTGCTGTTGTGAAGTCACTGTAACTTTGGTTAGTGATAAAGCCCCCAATAAAGCTAAAAGACAAAAACAAATTTCATGTACGTTGTCTGGTGTTGAATTTTCATCATTCTATGAAAAGGGCTGCATCGCTGAATGAATGGGTTTGGGCGATGAATCATTGCAGTACAGTGTCTCAGACTTGACATAAAGGAGTTATTAAGGTTTGTTTTATTTGCATAAACTTGCTTCAAAGAGTATGAGTAAACTGTAAACCACTTTATAAAACATTATATAACTAATATATTGAAATTTGAATCATCTCTTTCTATTAAGCTGCACTAATTTGTACTCTCCTCTGACTTCCTCTATGAAAGCAATTAATTTAATGTTAAACTGCTTCTAGGCAGGGCAGACATCATTTAAAATAAATTTGAAAAATGTTAATGTTGCTGTCACAGTTATGGATTCACCATTTTGTGGTTCACAGCTCTGCAAAACCAGGCTCATGTCAGACAACAATGTAAGCACTAATTGCCATGTTTCCAGATGGATGAGCCAATAGCAAGTTACCTTCACCTGCTTTACACAAGTCACCCCTATTGCTCCAGTGGCAATGAGCCTCCTGTGGATTGTAGACTAGTCAAAGAAAAAAAAAGTGGGCCTCCACTCTTTCTGTTTCCTAGTTGGCCTAAAGCAAGAAAGAAAATATGTAAGGAGTAGGCAATACATTTATACAGAATGTAATAATTCACAAATAGTGATATGGGATAATTTTGGTTCCAGTCAAGGTATATTTGACTTAAAAAGTAACATTTGTCATTATTTATAGATTTGTGTTGTTTCAAACCCATGATGTTCTTTCTTCTGTTGATTACAAAAGGATTTTAAGAGTATGCTGGCCACTCTTGTTGGGGGTTGTTTTAAGTTTTAACAACCCCACTCTGATAAATTTTCTTTAATTGAAAAGAATAACCAGAATATTATTCAGAAGATTGAAAGTCATGCATGTTTGGAACGACATGCGTGTGAGTAAATAATAACAGAATTGTAATTTTTGGCGAACTGTTCCGTTAAAGTAAAGGGTTAGGGTTAATTAGGTTTAGGATTACAGAACACATGCACAAACAGGCAGAAACGGATTGGACTGATGTCCCCTCAGGGTCCATTGTGCATAAATAATCTCAAAACAACTTTTTTTTCCCCTCAGCTCTCAGCTTTTAGTAAGTAAGGAAAAGAAGGACTGCTGGGACTTTTGTGAAAGAACAGAGTGGCTCTTCTTTGTCACCATGATGCCCACATGAGCTCTGAGATTGTTAGACGTTCCTTCTTTAGCTCATATCTATACTTCCATCCATCCATCCATCCATCCACCCACCCACCTACCTACCTACATACCTACATTTGAACTTGTTTCTTTTCTTTTTCTTCAAGTATTTGCAGTCTTTTACTTTAAATGACAGGATGAATCGAAGATCTTTGAACCACATATATGGGAACTAAGGATAGTGATCTTATAACCAAGACATTAATTTTAAAGATAAAAGAAGTTTCCATATATGAGAAAAGAAATATCCACAGAATGGAGTCTCTTGATAGATCAATTGCTCTTCAAATTGGTCTAGAAAATAAATACAACACAGTGAGCGAGACGAAGAAATCATCACCGACAAGCTTCTTTAAAGGAAAACAACTCACACACACACACACACTTGTGCATTATCACAATGACTCAATCTGATATGATGTACAATAATGGGAGAGTGTAATCTCCACAGCTCTATTGGTCTGATCTCTGTGCCTCTGCTTTATGCTTTCTGTCAGGTAGACAGAGTTGTCAGTCAGGTTGGCAAAGCCATTTTCGGTTGTCAATAGGATGGAGGGGGAGTGCTGAGTGTCTCAATAGAAAAGGAGAAATTACAGCGTGACTGAGCTCAGTAGAGACCCGACCTACTGATGATGGATCGACATTCCAAGGAGCCTTCACCCATCTCTCGCACCCTTTCCCACTATGATTGAAAGACACTCCAGGAAAGAAAGAAAGAAAGAAAGAAAGAAAGAAAGAAAGAAAGAAAGAAAGAAAGAAGGAAAGAAAGAAAGAAAGAAATGACTGGTAAATCTGGATAATAGCAGTATTGTTGGATGATACAGAAAGCAGAATGTTTGTGTGTTCTGGGGAGGATTTCAGATTATTTTCATGTATAGCAAACATTGTGAGTGTGCTGTGCTGTCAGATGTCTCTGTTTTCTTCTGAATGTCATTTTAGTCTGTGCTGTGTAGGGCTTTCATAGTCATGTTACTGTTTGTACTTGGCACAAGTTTTAGGCAAACCACAAAGTCAGATAAAACCTGTTACTTTGCCACACTGAAGCTGATTTTGTTCTTTGATTGATATATATATATA
>NW_015548229.1:387442-391128 GCF_001515605.1 Sinocyclocheilus anshuiensis | reverse complement strand
TCATATATATATATATATATATATATATATATGAGGGGCCGTACAAGCCATATAGCCTATATATACACAAACACACATTATATAAATACATATATATTATTGCAGCTTTCGTCTTGTTAGTAGGCAGATTGTTTTGTACATTGTAATGGCCCGTTTTTCATAACTGAAGCTTCACGCTGGCATCCCAGAAATGAAAATGCCTCCTTCAGTCAGTATGTTTGAATCCAGCTTACATAATATACAGTGAAGATTCTAAAACAAGTTCAACACAAAGTGGTCTTTCATATTCATGTATTCATTTGGTGCGTAGCCATGTACCACCTAATCACATATATTACTGCAGGTAATATTTCAAACACTGATTATTAGTATTGTGTATAAATGTACCCATATGTTGTATGTTGTGCATGATAACATGGGTATGGGTTTATGGGTGATCCGTAGTAATAAATGACATGATTTAGTAAAAACTGTGGCAGCTTTGAGGATTTATTTGAATTTTATTCCATTTTCAAACATAGGTTCAAATTTAATTGGATTTTTAAAGAAATAGTCAGTTTAAGTATAATTGGCACACAACTCTGTTATCTACATAAACAACATACTCATGTGCAAAAAAAGATATTTTATACATAATACCAACACAGTGATGAGATGTGGTGAAAGTACAATGAACCAGATGCAGAATTAGTACTATAGTGTCTTTCTTCTCATTCATCAGATATATGAACGGTAGAGGATATGTCATGTTCTCAGTGATATATCTGACACAGTGTACAGCGATCATAGCTCGAAGATGGAATTCTTCAAAAGGCGAAGGCCCTCGCTGACATGTTAAATGTGAATTCACTTTCATTCAGTCAGTCGAGAAACTCCTTTTCAGAAGATGATGATCAGGATCTGGTGAGTAACTGCAGGAATAGTACTTTCATTCAAAGGCATCTTCTGGTTTGTTCTGTTTCTGATCAAATCTTTGATCTCATTTTAATGATTACACCAGCATATTTGTGCAGGGTCTGTTCTTGCATTCAGATAAACCTTCTGATCCATGTTGTCCGGATACCAAGAAACTGAACTGAGATTAATAGGTTTTCAAATTAATATTTGATTTGAACTGGACGGTATCAATATGCCAATTATTAATATTTTTCCCCCAGTATAAAGTGCTGTACATGTAGTAGAGATGTTTCTGAATCTTAAACATTCATGTTCAGACTAGTTTTAAAAAGTTATCTTTTATTTAGCACCATTGCATATGATTTCATATGCTTTTCCTCTCCTAGGATTGTTTGAATGAAGTTTCACCAAGATACATTTGGAGTTTTCTCTTGTCTGTCTGTCAGGGTTTATGATTTTTAGTTAAGTTTATCTGCAGGGAAATGCATTGCTGTGGATTTGATGAGTAGATGTATTTGGAAGTTAATCTACTTCACAATATAACATAACTTTGTAAAATCCATTTCCCTTGCATTTTATTTCCATCCAAAATGCCCATATGTTCAAATCCCAAATGTAATTTACAAAACATGAAAAGAGACAATTCTGCTGCAAGTCAGAAACAACAATAACAAAAACTGCTTCTGCCAAATCAGCAAACCGTTTCTTATTTCTAAGCATACACTTATAAGGACTTTATGAAAAAGTGTCTTAAAGGAGTCATTTTATAGTCTTAATATTTTGTACTTTGTTCCCAAGTTCCATTTGCAATGTTAGTCAAGGTTCTTGCAAGTGTTTATTTTTTGATCGTTCCACTTTTGACTTTTTCTGTCAGGTCTAATAGTTGCTGTTTTGATGTCCTTTGATTACAGCCTCTTTGGAAAGCTTTCATTATTATGTGACGGGTTCACTGTAATGTGATTCACAAGAATAATTTTATCTGTCTATCTTCCTTCTTTCATAGAACAATAGTTGATTCTACATGTAAATTCTGTGGGTTTTATTTTGGCTGCTCAACCTCATGTCGATCCAAACCTGTATGGATGACCAGGAGCTGTCAAGTTTAAAAAAGAACAACAAAATGACTAAAAGTAATCAACTTGTGTGCTACATTCTAAGTCTTTTAAATGCATGCATAAACTTTGTGTTACCTTTATGGGTTTTCAGTCTCAGTCTGGTTACTATATAGTTGCTGTATGGCTAAGGCTGCACAATGATTAAGTAATTTCTACTGTTCTGTTCTATGTAAATAGCTTCATTTATGTCTGTAATGAATGCATTAAATTGATCAAAAGTGACAGTGAAGACATTTGTGTATTGTTACAAAAGATTTCCATTTTATTTATTAAAGAATCCTGAAATAAATATATGCATGCATACATATATTAAATAAATAAGTGTTTCCACAAAATTATAAATCAACACAACTTTTGTCAACACTGATTATAATAAGAAATGTTTCTTGAGCAAATCAGCATATTAGAATGATTTCTGAAGGTTCATGTGACACTGAAGACTGGAGTAATGGCTGCTGAAAATTCAGGTTTACCATCACAGGAATAAATTACATTTTAAAATATATTAAAATATAAAACAGTTTAAATTATTATAATATTTAACATAATATTTGTATTTTACTATATTTTTGATTAAATAAATGGAGCCTTTGTGAGCATAAGAGGGTGGTTATGATTTTTTAAAACGTTTATGTTTGTATCAATGTAATCATCATTGTGACATATATTATACTACAAATATTTTAGTACAACCCATCTTTCCAGCTTAGCTGCAGTAAATGGCATTTTTGGACTGAGAGAAGGTTTGAAGTTCTGAAAGCTGCAGTCTGTTTTATAGTACATCAAACTGTTGTATTCAGTTGATCAAGAAAAATTAGACATGATATGACACTTCTGAGCGCCTTTTTTGAGGAGTAAGACAGACAGGTCATCCAGTTAAGAAATCAAGGGGCTATAAATTGCTGCACTAAAGACGATCAATAAACAGTTTAAGCAAAAGTCAGCTAATTGCTGAGTCCATCATATATTACCTTCATCACTGCATTTACAGCTCATAGAGTAAAAACTCTCTCATTTTAATTAACAAATGAGCAGCGGTTCCTGCATCTCATTCCTCAGTTTCAACTACAGCCCGACCGATATGGGTTTTTTGGGACCGATACCGATATTAGGGAGTAAAAAAAGGCCGATATCGATATATCGGCCGATATTCTTTGTGTATATTATAGTACAGTACCAGTCAAAAGTTTGGACACTTTCCCATTCGTGTGTCCAAACATTTGACTGGTACTATATATAGAATACAGTACATACATAAACAGAATATATATACATAAACACATTTTTTGCAATGATCACTCAAATGTGGTGATCAAACACTTATAATGACGTGACAGAGATACGTAATGGAGGTAGGTCATTTAACAATTGAACAATAAACTTTATAATCCAAAATGAGTCTGACATCAGTGCACTGAACAGTAAAGTTGAAGTTTATTCAGCTTTAATTCAATTCAATTCCATTCAACTTTATTCCGTTTAAGTTTTTCACTTCGCAACATTCATTCACGGATTTGCACTAGTCTTCACACACAGATGAAACTTACTAGAGAAGTGTGAAGTGTGACATAATATACCTCTGTAAATAAATACAATATAAATAGGGATGCACCGAAATGAAAATTCTTGGCCGAAGCCAAAACCGAACAAAATTAAACACTGGGCCGAAGGCCG
>NW_015548229.1:377753-384913 GCF_001515605.1 Sinocyclocheilus anshuiensis | reverse complement strand
GCGGTCGAATAAGACAACGCTTGAATGCTGCTGCCTGAACAAGAGACCTCCTTACTGAAGTGAAAGTGCTGACTGGTGTCACTATCTCCCAAACGCGCCGGCGGATCTCCACCAAATTCGGGGGATCCCTTCACCTCGAGGAGCCCTCTGGAATGCCACCCTCCGCGCGTCGGTAGCCTCTAGACGTACACTTGATTCACGTTCGAGAGGGTTCCTCGAGCTGAAGGGATCCCCGAATTTGGTGCGGATTAGCTGCGCCGTTAAGGAGATATGGCCGTTCAAAGTTTCAGTGGTTTTCCATAGACTAAGATTTAAAACGTTTCATCCAGGTCGCCAGTAGCAAACAATGGAGAGCGCTCTGCTGGACAAACTAAGTAATTACACCATTTCAAGCATTTTATCTGCGTTATATGTTCATAAAAAAAAATTCATATCGGCGGCATATTCGCCGATACCGATATATCGGCGACAGGCTCATATCGGCCAATAATATCGGCAAAACGATATATCAGTCGGGCTCTAGTTTCAACTCATGCCCTTCTTTCTTTCTTTCCCCCTGCCCTTCTTTTCTCGACAAGCTGCGCATGTGACCTTGAGCCTGGACTCCTCCTTCTGTCTGCTGCAGTCATGAGGGGCTCAAGCGCAATGATAATGAATCCATTAAGCACCTGAAGCCACAATCTAAAGCTGTGATAACCATGACAGTGCACAGAAACACACACACTCACACACTCACACACACACTCTCTCTCTCTCTCACACACACACACTTGAGGTATATCAATATGATAGAGCTTTGGATTCTGTAAAGTTAGAAGAGCCATTCTCTCAGGAAAAGCCAGCATGAAATGCCCTTTCAAAGTAAAGTTCAGTCAGTGTATATGATTGTGAAGGTAACTAAAGCTGTTTTTAGTGACACATGCTTTCTGCAGAGCTCTGTGGTTTCAAGGAGCGAATTTCTGTTTGCTGAGAACCAGTTTTCTGTGATCAATCGAAAGAGCACAGGCCATTTCTGAATATAATGCAGGTGTTTAACCTTTTTCAGGCTGTGGACCTCCTTGGTGGATAGAGATGCCCTGTTACAGATAGTATGTATAAAGCTTTTGCTTTGCATTAAGTATACCGAGTTGCATTTTAATCTTGGCTCATAATAGAATGTGCCTTGTACTGTATTGACATATTATGATGCTTATATTGTCGTGGCATTAAAATATAATCATGTATGTATGTATGTATGCATGTATTTATGTATGTATGTATATATACTGTAGCTATTTGCACTGCATATAGAGTTAATGGAACTCTAGAGTTTTAGAGTTAATGGAAATGTCGGATAAATGAATAGATGTCCTGGCAGAAAATGACCAGCACTTTTTCTCTCTCTCTTTCTATGTGTGTGTGTGTGTGTGTGTGTGTTTGTGTGTGTGTGTGTGTGTGTGTGTGTGTGTGTGTGTGTGTGTGTGTGTGTGTGTGTGTGTGTGTGTGTGTGTGTGTGTGTGTGTGTGTGTGTGTGTGTGTGTGTGTGTGTGTGTGTGTGTGTGTGTGTGTGTGTGTGTGTGTGTGTGTGTGTTTTGTTCCCCTACATTTTTATTTTCTTTCACACAAAATACTTTCTCATCAAACACTTTACAGAGTACCATTTGCCTCTATTTTTAATTATATGCATACATATTTTTGTATTATTTGTATTATTTCATATTTTATTATTTATAAATATTCATAACTTTCAAGGACGGACGGACGGACAGACAGACAGATAGATCGGTGTGTGACAGTATTTTAGCTGGAAAGGATTCATATTTTAGCTGGAAACAATGGTTTGAATTTAAAAACATCTTAATGTTGAATTTATTTATTACAAACATGCAGCTTTTTGTTTCATGAGACGTTAATCAATGGACTGGAGTGGTGTGGATTACTTGTGGATTATTGTGATGTTTTTATGAGCTGTTTGGTCTCTCATTCTGACGGCACCCATTCACTGCAGAGAATCCACTGGTGATCAAGTAATATAATGTTACATTTATTGAAATATGTTCTGATGATGAAACAAACATATTGCAAGGCCTGAGGGTGAGTACATTTTCGCAAATTTTCATGGGTGAACTATTCTTTCAACATGTTTTTTTTTTTTTTTTTGCAATTACTGTTCCAAAATAACAGGTTACATTGATGCAATAAAACCTATTCCAAATAAATATGCAAATGATCTGCCTTGGCACCCAGAGCAACTGAAAGTGAGTGAGAAAGTATATTGATGCGATATGGATATCTTAATTACACATTCACATTAGTCAAATTATAAGAAATAGGAATAAAATACATAGTGAATATAATACATAGTAAATATTTTTGTAAGATGCACAGTGTAATATTCTATTGAAAATCTATTGTCAATTGAGCCTAAAAGTGTGTCATGAATCCTGTATGGTTCTGTAAACATGTGGACAAAGAGAGAGAGATACGATTTATCTCACCGCATGCAGGACACATTCTTTCTGACAAGGAGTAGACAGCAGCTGTGATGACTAACAGCTCAACTTTCACTTAACCTCGGGACCGTGACCTTGTTCTTTTTATCATCCCCTATAAACTGTGTGTTGATCACTGCATACAGACTCTGACCTTGTGCAAATCAGGTGTTGTGTTTATTCTCATGTAGACAGTAGAATAGACCCCAGCTTTTTTTTTTTTTTTTTTTTACAGGGCTTATCCAGCAGTCCAGCATTGTGATGACCTCTGGTAATTGTTTTGCTTCTACATAACCATTTCTCATGACCTTCAACTCTGATTTGGGTGTTCACGTTCTAAACACAAATGGATAATGTCAGGAATGCAGTTTCATGCTCATGCTCACTTCACATTTACATCAGAATTATGTAGGTTTCCAGCCTCTCTAGGTCATACTGTTGCTAACATAGGAGCTTACATTACAAACACAAGCAACAACTCATTAAAATTAACACCATTTCACCAGTTTGCATTTTGCATTTTATTTTATTGCTATATATAATTTATTATATACAGATTTCTTATGCTCATCAAGGCATTTATTTTATTAAAAATACAGAAAAAACTGTAATATTGTGAAATGTGATTGCAATTTCTATTTTGATACACTTTAACATGTAATTTATTCTTGTGATGCAAAGCTGATTAATGCCGATTAAAAAAATTGAGGGTCAGTATTTAATTTTTTTGTTTAGAGAAATTCATACTTTTATTCAGCAAGGATATGTTGAATTGATAAAAAGTGATTGTTAAGACTTATTTATAAAGACATAAAATATTAATAAAAAAAATGTTTGGTCACACTTTAGTTTGGGGACCAATTCTCACTATTAACTAACTATTGACTACACGTTTTGCCTCAGCAAACTCCTAATTTGCTGCTTATTAATAGTTATTAAGGTTATGTTAAGTTTAGGTATGGGGTAGGGTTAAGGGATCTAAAATATGGTCATGCAGAATAAGGCATCAGTATGCTTTATAAGTACTAATAAACAGCCAATATGCTAGTAATATGCATGCTAATAAGCAATTAGTTAATAGTCAGAATTAGTCCATTAACTAAAGTGTTGCCAAATATTTTATCCATTTATTCGCATGTCATGTAACCATTACCCGACATCAGAGAACCGTGAACATGCAATTTGTTTATTTTTTATATACATTTCCCTTTTTCAAGATCCTCTTTGTAGTTACATTAATTTTATTGATTGTAAACAATTTTAATTGCTTTCTGGCTTATTTCACACAATTAATTTTCCCACTAGGTGTTCCTCACCACTGTGCAGCCCACATACACCATATGGGCCATTGGGCACGTGCCCAAGGGCTTCACATCCAAGGGGGGCACCATGTAGGTCCGCATAAATGTTTTCAAATAGTGTGGCGTGGAAACTGTTTAACTGCCAAAGATGTTTTAGTAAATATACACTGTTTTTGCAGCTCATTCGGTTCCTCTGCTGATCTGGGGCCCTGCGCAAATGTGTGGTAGATCTGTGCATTAATCTTTCTGTGGCTACCAACCGCAGTTGTTGTCTTGATTTAGTGAACAGCTCTGTACAAATTTACACAGATCACCATTTAGTTACTCAACAGAATTACCACAAACAAAGAATGTCCACCCATAAAACAGCCTGTGCTTTGTGGTTTTTTTCTTGTGTTGTGTAGTGTTGTTGTGTTTGGGGACATTATTTTTAGCCTTGCATCTCTGCTCAGAAGTGGAACAACAAGGAGATTGTATGTCTGAAACCTTGACCGAGCACAGAAGCCTTTGTCTCATTTCAGTCCTGACAGCATGTCATCCCTGTGATGCTGTGTTTATTTTCATGTAGTCAGTAGGCTAGATCACAGTCTGTCCCTCTTGGCCAAGGTGTGTATGACATATTCCGGCATTGTGATGGTAACGCAATTGTTTTGTGACTTTACATAACCATTTCCTGTCAGATGTGTCATACCCATTCCAGTGGTGGACAGTAACGGAGTAGTTTTACTTCATTACTGTACTTAAGTAGGAGTAGTTTTAATTCGTTACTGTACTTAAGTACATTTTTCAAGTATCTGTACTTTACTGGAGTAGTTTTATTTTGAGTAACTTTTACTTTTACTTCACTACATTCCAAAGCATAAGACCATACTTTTTACTTCACTACATTTCAGAAAACATATCGTTACTCCTTATTATATATCACGTGCTCCGAGACGCAGAAGCGGTGTCTGATTCAACAACGAACTGATTCTTGTCAATGAACCTTTTAAATCGGTTCGCAAATCGCACCAAATGATTCATTCACGAATTAGAATGAACCGATTGCAGCTGTTCTCGAGTCGACAACTCACTGATTCAAATGATCCGTTTAGTGTGAGTCTCCAGTAACTGAATTCACAAGTAAGAACCAACCGGGAGATCTTGTGAGCACGCGCGCGACTGATGCTGCTAAAATTAATGTGACGTATTTTTTTCTATTGTTTATCAACAGTATACATTTTTATATTGTTTGGATTAACTAGCCGAGTAGACAGATATTAATTTTATTCATAACCATACTGAAAATAAGTAAATAGTGTTCAGAACATGGTTACTACAGTAATTATCAAAGTGGGAAGTGATGCCCTCTGGGGGCATTTGGCCAGGGGTGTTTTTACACCACAGACAAGGTTTAAGAAGAAAAAGATCATTATGAAAATATAATTATATTTTCCTTAAAATGTTCTTCCTAACTTCAGGCCTTATTCTCATGCCATATATAACTGTGATGTTCTGCAAAACAACAAGCTTTAAAACACTTTTTTCTTACTGGTGAAAATCAGATGGTCAAATCTGTTTTCTCTCAGGTACATCGCAGTGTAAGCTTCATAGTGAACATTACTACATCACTCTCGTCAACGTAGTCCATATCAACAACAAAAATATATCTCGACTCCATATAGTGGTTATTTTGGGAAAATCCCAGGTATTTTGAGCAGTAGGATTATAAAAAATATGTGCTAATATAAAATTTAAATAAGTAGCCTATATAAAATTGCAAAATAAATCTATCTATTAGTACTTTTTTAACATAAAAAAAAATTGAAAAATAGTACTTTTACTTTTACTGGAGTAATATTTTATTATACGTATCTGTACTTTTACTCAAGTACTTGATTTGTGTACTTCGTCCACCACTGACCCATTCAGACTAGAGAGGGGGCATCTAACTCCTCAGATTTTTTTGTTTGTTTTGAATGCATTTTTTTAACACAAAAAAGTAGTTTATCAAGAAAAAAGTGCATTTTGTGACTTACTTTGTTAAAAACTGCATGAAGCCCCTCTTTCTCGGGACCTTCAGCCTGATGTAGGTGTTCATATTCTCAGGTTATTCACTACCATTCATTCTTTTGATTTAGTGAACAGCATTCTTCAAATCACACAGATCACAATTTAGCTCAAGATAGAAGTGGTATTCAACAGTATTACCAAAAAATAAGTTTGAGTCAGAAAGCAACCTGTACTGCGTGGGAGGGTTTTTGTTGTTATTTTGTGCCTGACATTTTCCAGCATTGTGATGACCTCTGGAAATAGTTTTGTGACCGTACATAACTATTTCGTGTGATCTTCAGCCCTGATACAGATGTTCATATTCTCAAGTTATCCACTACCAGCAGCAGCCATTCTGTTGAGTTAGCGAACACTGCTTTTCAAATTCACACAGACCACAATTTAGCTCTGGCGAAGGAGTTATTCTGTTGAAAACAACCTGTACTTTTTGTGTGTTTTAGCTGGTTTGCGGTCATTATTTTTAGCCCTGCCTCTCTGTTCTGGAGTGGATAACTAAGGAGTTTTTCTGTTCGAGGCCTTGACCGAGCGCAAAAGCCTTTGTATCATTTCACTCTTGACAGCATGTCATCTCTGTGACTAACTAAATGACCGCCTGCCACAGCTGACAAATCTACCAAAACGCAATGACACCCACCATGTCAAAATTATTTCAGAAAAACAGCGAAAGTAAATGTACTGCCCCTGGGGTGGGGTGACTCTGGGGCCAAAGTTATGGCAAGATGACAGCAGATTCAGAACTTTCGCTCGCCAAGTTCTGAAAAGAGGCTATTTTTTCTTCCTGTAACATTGAGTATTTGGCAGGACCTTCTACTGGGAATTAATCTATCTCTCTCCTTCTGTCCTTGTCGCTCTTTTACACACAAATACACACACCTAGTGTCTTCATTTTTGTCTCAACATGACTCTAAAATATGGATACTGTCCCCACTCCCTACCCTGATTTTCAGCTTCCCTGCCTACAATAAATAAACCTGTCACAACACTGTCTTTATACTTGTGCTATTTCTGGACCAATCACTCCCAAGGTGGAGAGACACTTTAATGTCATAAGAAAAGACACTTCTGCATGCGTACACTCGCGCATGTTCGATGGAAACAGCTGCATATAGTGGTCTTTTGAATAAGATTACTGTATTCAAGGCTTTCAAGTATTAGATCTTGGATCTAATTCAGTTTCTTTCTTGACCTGCCATTGTGAGTGAACATAAAACCCTGGGCACTCTGGCTTCAATGAAAATATAGTAATGGCACTTTCCATGAATAGGGTTCAAAACCAGGCCTGAATCTCTTTCTTTTTTTCTTTCTTTCTCTCTTTCTCTCTTTCTCTCTCTCTCTC
>NW_015548229.1:365684-377583 GCF_001515605.1 Sinocyclocheilus anshuiensis | reverse complement strand
TATATATATATAATAAATGAATGAATACATAAATAAACATTTTAAATTGTAACTTATTGTAGTAAATTATTATTATTATTATTATTATTATTATGTATTTATTTATGTATTTATTTATTTATTTTATCAGTGACAGTGACTAGATAAATGTATGAATGTGTAAATGTTGTAGATAAATGTATATTTCCTACAAACAAATAAATAAACGCTTTTACAGTGACATTGGTAACACATTGCTTGATAAATGCAGTCAGAACTATTTTTACATACCGGTATATATATATAATTGTATTTTTAATTGTTTTTAATAAAATGTAATGAGATTATTTATTTATTTATTTATTAAAGCTTAGTATTTTTTTGGAATGGGAAAATCAGGAAGTACTGGTTGCACTGTGGATGCAGCAAAGTATTATTTTTTGTATTTATAATTAATTAATAATTGAATATAATAATATTACAATATTTTAATTAATTCAATAATCAATTTAAATATTTTACTACAATAAGTTAAATATCAGTTCAACAGATTTTAATTGTTAGATGTAGGTAAGAAGGTAAAGATCTTTGGAGTTGGAAAGGACAGAATTGGTATTTCAAGGGCGGATGCAGACGTTTGATGTGTGCTAGATGAATTTTATATGCAATAAAAAAATTAAACACATCTAATAGGATTTGTGCCCCCAATACTCAAATACAATAAAAAAGGCAAGTATCATATTCATGGAATGTGCCTATTATTTAAGGTTAAGTTAAACAGATCTTAGATATTATTCAATGTCCCGCTGACCTATCATTGTTATCATATTCTCAACGAGAACATGATGATAATGTTTGTCTTTGTATTTAGTCTGTACTTACTGAATCTTCATTCTCCATGTCTGCCCTGTACCCTTCCAGACCTCTATATAAAAGCCACTGTGTTTAAGCCACTGGGGGCTTCACAGTGCCAAACAAATATCCTGTATCTCTTAGCTCCACTCACCTAAAAACTCTCCGTAGAGACAGTGAGGAAGCATGTTTCATAGACAATATCATTATGGCTTACAATAGCGCTGATTAATATTTCATTGTGTGTATGTTCAGCATTATGTAGAGGTGTTTAGAGTTCCCACCAAGTATGAAAGGGACACTCACACTTGCTAAATGTGTGTGTGTGTGTGCGCGCGTTTTTGTGACAAATGAGGACATAAATTTGTATAATGACAAAGGTATGACATAGGTATTACAAGGAAAAAAACAGATAAAGACAAAAAAGTAGCCATTGATAATATCTAAACAATATGTAGTAGTATAGTATATAGTATCCAAATCAAAATGTAATAAAATTAATTTATGTGTGATTTATGTGTAAATTATGTGCAATGTCTTAGCCACTAGGGAGTGTTACATACATGTATACAGGCATCTAGTGGCAACACAATGATATTACAGATACTAAATTGTGCAAAATCATACAAATAATGCATTCAGATTTGTGGAACTCAATGCACTGGATCTCCACAAATTAGTGTCGTTACTATGACAACCAATTTGAATGTGACAAGCAACTGGTGTCTGAAAATAATTATATATATATTAATAATTGGGGGGGGGGGCAATAGGGATTTCGCCTAGGGCGTCAAATTGGCTAGAAACGGCCCTGTGTGTGTGTGTGTGTGTGTGTGTGTGTGTGTGTGTGTGCACATGTGTGCTTAGTGTCTGCTGTGCTGAGACCACAAAGCTGTCAGTCCAATGCGGCAGCGGGGGACCTTGGAATCGTGTGTGTGTGTGTGTGTGTGTGTGTGTGTGTGTGTGTGTGCACATGTGTGTCTCTGCCACCCTTTTTGTCTGCTAGCATCATTTCTATTCAGACAGCAACATAAACACTCTCCCTCATAAACACACTATTAGATTATGGAAATGAGAGCAGGGAGCATCTATTCCAGTGTAATTCCTTTAGGGAGGCGTTTAATTTGAACAAGTAAATAAATAACAGCCCTGCATCAGGTGTTTTGTGAGAGGTATTGTGTAAATATAGTGTAGAATACAAACTAATAATCACAGCGTTTGATGAAGAAAGTTCACGCAGATGATGCTTGGCACTAGTTTTGCAGGTAGGTGCATATTTATGCTTTATGCTAATTTACTGAGCACTTTGTATTGTGTTGATACCTAGCATTAGAAAACTAAAAAAACAACCAAACTGAGCAAATTTAAATGTGTAAATTTGTAATTTTAGCATGCATGTGAAGACTTCTCTCTAGTTTATGATCATGTTTGGCTAATTTTACTGCACATTTGGTATGTGGTCTTATATATGGTCTTATATATACATATTCACTTATGACTTCTAAAATAAAAATAAAATCTATAATATATGGGTGATTGTCACTGATGACACTGCAATTAAAAGATTAAAATAGCAATTAAAAAAAAAAAAACTTCACTGCTTTTTTACTCTTGTCTTTCACGAATGAACTCAGGGTCTTCTGTCTGCTCTCTCCAGAAACACTGGAGTAATTTCTGCTGCTCGGTCTTCACAGGAAACCAGGCCAGTTTGAGAGTGAAAGCCACATGAATTATGCAGCAGGTACACCTGTGTGTGTGTGTCTGCTGCTGGAAGAGTCCGGAATGAGAGATATTTTACATTATATCTGGATCAGTCTGTCAGGACAAGCATATGCCCTATTTTTCCCCACTACCTGAAAGGCATATGAATCATAATTTGGATACTGTGTTAAGATGTAATAACAAAGATGTATGTATGTGTGTGTGTTTACAGGTTGAGAGTGAGGTTATGACTCTAAAATCATATCTCGTGCTGTCACAATATGATTATGTGGCTTTTTTTTTTTTCTTGACTCTGCTGGTTCAGATTTTCTCTCTCTCTCTTTGAACTAAAGATTTGTCTTTTTTCACTTATTTAGCACTAAGGTTTGTCATCCATAAAATCTTGCCTCGTGTCTTAACCATAAACCAACTCTTCACTCTAAACATGAAAATGATTAAAGCAGCTTTGTTTACCCAGGAATCTCTATAGCAACGAATGGGAACTTGAGTGAGGTGAGAGGTGTTTCCTTCACACACAAAGGAAAAGCTTATTAGTCAGCTACTTGAAGAGTCACATAGAAGGTGATATGAGATTCTCCCAACCGCAAATGTTTAGAGAGAGAGCGAGAGAGTGCATTTAAGCATTTCACTGCCTTAAGGGATAGTTCACCCAGTAATGAAAATTGTCATTATTTTCTCACCTTCATGTCAAACCAGTACAACTATCTTTCTTCCATAGAACAAAAGGAGCAGTTGTGAAGAATGTGCTAGTCATTCTTTTGTATGCAATTACAATAAATAGAGACTTAATCTTTCAAGCTTAGAACGCACACAAAAGTAAGCCATATGATCAATGCACTATATTCTAAGTCTTCTGAGGTCAAATAATAACTTTGTGTGAGAAACTTATGTCAACTTACGTTTTCTTCTAGCAAGCTATGTATATATTAGGCTACTTTTAGCTTTAGTACTTAAGCTTTAACTTATTTTAGTTCAGTTAGTTGCCAAAGCAACATTTCAAGTTTTTAATTTTTTTTTTTCTCATTATATTATATCTTTTTTTATATATCGTTTTGGTCACACTTTATTTTAAGGGTCAATTCTCACTATTAACAAACCATTAACTATGACTTTTGCATCAATAAACTCCTAATTTGCTGCTTATTAATAGTTAGTAAGGTAGTTGTTAAGTTTAGGTATTGGGTAGGATTAAGGATGTAGAATATGGTCATGCAGAATATGTGCTTTATAAGTACTAATAAACAGCCAATATGTTAATAATAAGGATGCTAATAAGCAACTAGTTAATAGTGTGAATTGGTCCTTATACTAAAGTGTCACCATAGTTTTTAATAGTTTTAGTTAACATTAACAGCACTGATAAAAAAGAGAATGAAAACTGACTTCACATTTTATCCTGCTGTGTTCTAGACAAGAAGTCACATGGGTTTGGAACTACATGAGGGTAAATAATGACATCATTTTCATTTTTGGATGTACTGTTCCTTTAAATCCATCACGCATTTGATTTGTTTAATCAGACAAGCTGACTCCAAGGAAACATGGTGTATGATATCTGCAGACATTTAGCAGCTCATCTGTGAGTGTCTCTAATCTCTTCGTTTAGAGTTGCACATTTGAGTGTGACATTTGGGGAAAGTCAACAATGATTTTGGATTTCAGCAGCAGTTTTTGCTGGAGTGCAGAAGCGAGAATGCAGTTTCACCTAATGCTGACTTTCTGCAGGCTCTCGCTCAGCAGATTAATGCAGTTTTGCCTTAGGCCAACATTAAATTTAAAGTTATATAGTTACAATTTTAATTGTTCTTTTAGATGATACAGTTTTACATCTCCTGTGATTTCTCATTAGTTATGCAATCCCTTTATGTGGTATTATTTTTGTCCATAGTATATATCTTTGTAGAAATCAATAAAAAAAAGGTATTTTTGTGACTTCACATTTCACAGTGAATGTCTGGAGTTTGTTGAACTCAAACAACTTTGAAAATCTTCATTGCCTATACAACATGGCTAAATTTATAATGAATCCAGTCCTAAGAAATAGCTAATCCCAAAATGATGTCCTCGTGTACTCACCACATGTTCTTTCAACCATTTTATTATTGCAAAGAAAAATGGATGATAATTTATACTGCCAAGCTCCAAAATTTCATAATATATATGACTCATTCAATATATTCCAACTCGTCTAAAGCCATATGATCACTTTGTGTGAGAAACAGACTGAAATGTATGCTGTTATATAGTCCTCCTCTCTTTCAGCTTTCTGAAATCCCATTTACAGAATGAGAACTTACAGAATTTTAATTGAAAACAATGACAGATTGTATTTTAAATGTTTGGCAGTCGGATTAAATTTGATCAATCAAATCATCATTTGATCACAGAAGACAGAATATAGCACACAAGATATACTATCATGATACTATTAAAGTTGTTAATATTAAAATAGTAAATAGTTAAATACTTTTTCACTGGAGGTATTTTGGTATTTTGGCTGGAAGTGATGGTTTAAAGTTCAAATGTCTTGATAGACTGGAGTTGTGTGGGTTACTTGTGGATTATTGTGATGTTTTTATCACATGTTTGGACTCTCATTCTATATTATATATTGTGTTTTTGCTATTTTGTACATTGTCTATTTTGTATATTTGTATATTATTATTTTTATTATCTATGTCCTGTCTTGTCACTGTCATTCTGTTGCATTGTGGAGCTTCTGTCACTAAAACAAATTCCTCGTATGTGTAAACATACCTGGCAATACCTGGCAATAAAGCTCATTCTGATTCTGATTCTGATTCATTCTGATGGCACCTATTCACTGCAGATGGTTCATTTGTGACCAAGTGCTAAATTTCTCCAGATCTGTTCCAATGAATAAACAAACTCACCTACATCTTGGATGGCTTTAGGGTGAGAGCATTTTCAGGAGTTAAATATTCTTTTAAATTGCAGTTTATGTAGCTTGATGAAGCTTAGCTGCTCTCAGAGCTTAGCTGTTCTCAGAGGTGTCATGCCTATTCATGCGGATTTTTGAGCCAAGTAGATTTTGAATGCAGCTTCTTGAAGACAAAAAAATTACAAAATACTAAATTGATACGATCACACTGGTGTGATTAGAACGTTCAGTGAGGCACAGCACCAGGTGCTAAATTCAAATGAGCATTTTCTGGCTGGTGCTGAGCCAGAGACAGACACGTTTTACAGCGCTGAGCATCATAACCAATCACACATGAATCCGATGAGCTTATGAATGCAGTGGCCAATCAGAGGCGTCCAGATGAGTCATCACTGAAACGCCGGTGTTTTGTTCAGTGTTTTGTTCGCTTGCTGACTGAATTCTGCTCTCTGGCGAATTCTCTCATCAGAAACAACAAAGTGCAGATGTGTGTATGATGTAAGTAAGATATTAATTTCACAGTGTAAACAGCTTCAGTGAGTATAATGCAAGTTTTTGAGAGTGCTTGAACTCTGGCTAGACTGACGTCAATGATAATGTTCTTTGATAATGTAATGTTCTTTGCTCTCTTTCTGTACAATGAAAGTATTATAATTAGTAACTTAAAATGTTTTTTATTAAATTCACATTAAATACAAAGTCAGTTGTATTAAAAATATTTAATGACATGACACCCATATCTGTACTTAAGTAAAAAGTTTTATGCGTAGTTAATAGATTACACTTGCCCATCACCCGTTATAGGTCAACCAACATGATCTATAAAGGTGCAAAATGCATTTACTTACACATATTTGAGAATCGAGATATTTGATGATATAGTTGCCACCAGGGGCATCATGCACTTAATAAATAAGGAAAAATTAAATAAAACCAATAAACCTACATCAGTTATACAGTGGTATCGTGGCTGCTGTGTGTTACACGACAAGCATGACGAGGCCCCCTCAAAAATAATAAGTGCATGATGTCCCTAGCTGTTCTGCCAATGTGTTAAGAAAGAAAGAAAGCAAGCAAGAAAGAAAGAAACGATCAGAACAACATGAGTTGATAACATTTAATAATGTTTCACCATTTTTTCTCACTCTTGAGCTACGTAGAACAGTTACAGCAATCGTATTATATAACTTTATGTGTCTGATCAGTGGCGGCTGGTCAATACTAGGGGGCGCTGGGTTAGCAAGGGAAGAAGCTTATTAAAAATAAGTTAAATATATATTGCAAAATAATCACGAAATTTAATTATTTAGTCAGACTATTCGACTGGTAGTCATGTTAGCATCTATTAAAAATCAAAACTCTATTTTGTTTGTTTTGTTTGTGCGGGGCGCCGGACAAATGGGTGTCTATGGCCCTGTCCCAAATGGCACACTTTATGTGCACTTGCGGTCTTGCAGACTTACAATGGCTGCCACATGCGCGTGTCTGTTAAGTCCACGAGACCGTAGGGTGTCCCATTCGTCATTTTAGCTTTCAAAAGGGTGATCGCGAGCTCCCCCTTTGCGGTCGTTATGCGCCCTCGATGCGCACTTCTGCCGAGCCTGCACTGGGCGAGCTCTGTATACCCAACAGTCAAATCAAATCAAGGCAAGGCAAGTTTATTTATATAGCACATTTCAATACAGAAGTGATCAGATAGTGCTACGTCCTTAATAACAATGGATGAAATGTTTAGACCTCTACTGATGATTAAATCTAGAGTATGTCCACGATTGTGTGTGGGTTCATGCACATGCTGAATCAGGTCAAAAGTGTTTAAAACAGTTATAATTTCTTTTGTAGTTTTGTTTTCTGCATTATCTATGTGAATATTAAAATTCCCTGCAATAGCAAAACAGTCAAACTCTTGAGGAAATCATTGATAGCATTTCTGTGAACTCTTCAACAAAGGCTGGAGAGTATTTTAGAGGCCTGTAAATAATGATGAACAGAATGCGTGGAGCACCTTTCAACACAATCCCTAGATATTCAAAAGGCAAGTACTGACCAAATGACACTTGCTTGCATTGATAGACATCTTTAAATAGAGCAGCTACACCTCCACCTCTCCTAACAGTCCTGCAAACACTCATGAAAGTAAAGTTAGGAGGGGCTGTTTCACTGAGGACCGTTGCACTGCAGTTGTCTTCTAGCCAGGTTTCGTTTAGAAACATAAAATCCAGGTTGTTTGTGGTTATTAAGTCATTGATTAGAAATGATTTATTTTTTAGTGAGCAAATATTTAAAAATGCTAACTTGTCCGAACGGTAGCGAAGCCGGAAGCTTTACGTCATGAAAGTGTGGACTCAGAGGAAGGCCGGAAGGGTTTAGGGTGCCATTTGGGACAAGGCCTATTAGGTCTGTAAACTTCTGAAAAGCATGTGACTTGAAGCTGAGCTCTAATTGGCTTGTTTCAGATTGTACTCGGACCTCCCACTTTTGATTTTAGTGAATCAGTATTGTTTTTATATATTTTGGTCTCTTCTGATTGGATATCTCTTCCGAGATTAAAGTAAATTCAATTGTATCCTTACAAAAAATCCTTTCACAAGGCATTCAAATGAAAAAAAATAAAAAAATATGGATCATGGAGCTTAAACGGAGTTGGCTAGCTGGATGCGATGCAAATCGTGCCTTTTATTGTTTTCTCTGTTTCTTATTTCAAAGTCCTATCACCAAAGCATTGTGGGCAACGACACAGAAGGTAACTGAAACAATGCAGTTTAACTTGAGGCGATCATCACGGTCCAAGCACAATGGCTTGTGTAGATGATATAGTTATCCAATGGACATGTCTCTTTTCAAGTAAAATATGAGTCTTTATGGAAGTATTGTTATATGTACAATATTAAAATAGATAAATAATAAAGTGTCGCTTCTTCAATTGGACATACATTCAGTCGTGTCAGAAAACTACAACCATAGACAAATATGTTGTCAATACCATTAAAATTAAGATTTTAAAAAATCTATAAGTATTTAGGAGATTAGAGTTTTTGCATACTTATTATATTGATCTTTATTAAACTTTCTGAAAATATAATGAATTTATATGCAATTTGTCAATTTATTGAACAATTTTCACAGTCTTTAAACTGAAAACTTAAAGGATTTGATATCCTGTGGCTCCCTCGTGTGGACAACTTTAGTATTATGGCCTTTATCTCTGAATCACATTAATATCAATAGCTGATATTTTTGAATGATTACAAAAAAACAAAAAAAAAGTGTGCGTATGTGTTGTGATACTCTCCAAAATGGCAGAAGACAGTAACTCGGGGGAGAAGAATTGTTGAATAAAGTTGTCATTTTTGTTTTCTTTGCACACAAAAAGTATTCTCGTAGCTTCGCAAAATTGAAGTTGAGCCACTGATGTCACATGGACTGTTTTACCGATGTCCTTGCTACGTTTCTGTCTGGGAACATTTCAGTTGCATTGCTGTCTATGGAGGGTCAGAGAGCTCTCAGATTCCATCAAAATCTTAATTTGTGTTATGAAGATGAACGGAGGTCTTACGGGTTTGGAACGACATGAGGGTGAGTAATTAATGACATCATTTTCATTTTGGGGTGAACTAACCCTTTAAATGCTGTTGTAGCTATTGTAGGCAGCTGGGTAAATTAAAATAACAGTTAGCATTTGTTGTCCATCAGAGATCTGAAACATTTCTCTAGAGCCAATTATCAATGTCATAAATGGGCAAAAATGGACCAAGAGTTGCAGTATAGTATATTTAACACGTCAATGCAAAAAATAATGGTGTTTAATGGCAAAGGCGTAGAAAAAGACTGGCTAATCATTTCAGTACAGTTTTATGGATTTCAAAACCGCCTTGTATTCTGCCTCTTTCAACCTTTTGCAGTTCTGACACAAACCATAACTAATTGCTTTCGTATACTGCAGCTAGTCTTAATGTGTTGGGTTTATTTATTTATTTTTGCTTTTTCAAACTTGATGACGTGAAACTCCACATCTGCTCATTCCACAAACAATGATTAATATCTCATGTTCAAGCACCTTGTTTTTATTGGTGCGAGCTGTCAGCAAGATGGATATGAAGAGGCACAGAGCATGATGTATTCTAGATAGAGTTCCTGACATGCAACCACAGTGTGAAAATACAGGCAGACTACCTGTCCTCCCTAATATAGAATCTGTCATTCACTTCTAGCAGAAGAACATTGGTTTATGGGTAAAGTGCATAGGGGGTTTAAAGGTGAAGTATGTAATTTCTGCGCCACTAGTGACACCAAATGGAATTGCAATCATGTCCTGCTTTAGAAAATGCCACAGAGAGGAATGCAAATGGTAACGGTAGGGTTATTATAATAAACTAAAATATAATAAATAAATAAATTGTTACTTGAAATAAACTTAAAAGTTAACTGAAATGAAATTAAAATAAAAACTTAAACTTATTTTAATCTAGTTTGCTCCCAAGAAAACATTTCTCATTTTCATTTAGTTTAACTAAAACTATAACTTAAATAAAAATAATACAATTATATAAAAAAAATAAAATAACAAAAAAGGATTTTAAAAAATCAACAAAAAATAAAATAAAAATAAAACACAAAATATAAAAATAAAAATTAATTTAAACTATTAATACAAATTATAATAGCATCACATTGTTACTAAAACACTGGTTAACAGATAAATTTCTTCAAGTATTATTAATCTTGTTCAAAAGTGTTCATTATTTTTGCAATTCATTTTGTGCCACTAGTGGTGCTAGTTTACTTTAATGAAATACGACCATTCAGCGCAAATGGATGCAAAACAAATGTAACATGAAGCATTTAAAACATTACACTCAGTTATGTCCTTTTTGTTAGCACTATAAACCAGTGCATTACATATTTTATAACAAAGACAGAATGCTTTATTTTAGATAATATGACAAAAATAGAAACACATGTCCTGCAGAGAGTGTGTGTAATTGTGTTTAAGGGTGTGCTTGTGTGTGTGTGTGTGTGTGTGTAAGGCTAGCAGCTGAAGGACAGTTTGATGGGTGCTTTGGGACTACGGCATGCCAAGGAAAGGATTTACATCCCTGAAAACACACAGAACATCCTCATCCAAGTGTGATGATTGCACACACACTCTCACACACTCTTTTCACACACACACATTTGATAGGCTATTCTATAAAAATCAGGCCAAAATTAGATCAGCAAGGACCTCACTCCTGGCTTTCTTGTCTCCCAAACACACTTACCCGACAGGAGCAGAATTGCCAGTTTGATAACTGAATGACAAATATTAGAGAAACTGTCTGAACTATGATCACATCTATAATCCTTCCAGGCCTGTCAGAGAGAGTGGGGGAAAAACAGGCAAGATGAAGACGCTGCTAAACAGTAAGACAAAAGATATGTTTTCTTTGTTTGTTTGTTTTTAGTGTGGAATTAATGAACTGTCTGCCAGCCTCCATTACCAACCTGTCTCAGAGGAAAAACGTGACTCTACATTAATTTTGGAAAACTTTAAATACGGTATGCCTCAGGTCATTGCAGTTTTCAAACGAAATGTCTGCTAGTAGTGGTAACAATGCTTTGAATTTTACCCTATTTTAACATTTGTTGTGTAATGCTCAATTAAATCTTTCACAATAGAAATAATTTAATAACTGTTAAAAATCTCTAAAATGAATATCCATCCAATAATACAATAAATGTTAAAATATATTTAAATAGATAACTGTTATTTTAAATTGTAAAAATATTTCAAAATATTACTTTTTTACTGTATTTTTTATGATGATCATACAATCCAAATTATTCCAAATACACAATACATTCAAGTATATATATATATATATATATATATATATACTGTATATATTTATACAACAGTTCTCCTTGGATCTGATTGGCTGAGAGCCATTTCCAGGAGTTCGATATTCTAGTGATATCGGAACTCTTACTGTTTCACCATTTGTAACACTCCACTTGTGGTATTTCTCACAGCGAGTGTCATGGCGGATGCCCCAATCCGCTACAATTTTATAAATAATACTGTTTTGTGTCATGGAATGTAGTTGTTTAGACTTCAACTATGCAGTTTGTCAATAAAGATAACATCTATTTGAACATTTGTTTCAACATTTTCGGAGATGTGAGCTCCAGGGTGTCAGCGGCCATTTAGCGCTCATGAAACTGCCGAGAGAAGCCTCACCTCGGCCAGATCTTCTGGAATTTGCCACTGGCTCTGATGTCTTTGTAGTGGTAAACATGAATGTGACGAGAGAGGCGGGGCCGAGAACCGGTGGAGTAAATGCTAATGCACGACACCTGCGCCACTCACCGGTCTCGAGTCCCACGGAGGAGCTCCGGAAGGATTAAAGGAGGAGCTACGACAGTGAAAGACGAGAGAGGACCAGGCCTGGACTTTATTTTGTG
>NW_015548229.1:342606-365545 GCF_001515605.1 Sinocyclocheilus anshuiensis | reverse complement strand
TGCCGAAACCCGGGAGGAAGGAGGGACACGCTGTCAGAGAGCCCTCGCTGCTGAAGGGGGTCGCGGTGCTGAGGATATCAGGCAGCAGGAACAAGCGGAGAGACTGCCGGTGGCTGCCCGTGGCGGTATGTCAAACTGAGATTGGAATCCGTGGTGGAAGGAAGAAGTTCCGCACACAAAAGAAGGTTTTTTAAAGACACTCTGTTGTTTTTTCGTTGGTTTTTTTTTGTATTTACACATTCGTGCCAAGAAAGCATTTCTCCAGTCTTAGCATCTCTTCATTGGTTACCGGTGCAGCATAGGATCCATTTTAAGATTTTATTATTTGTGTATAAAGCATTAAATGATCTAGCCCCATCATACTTGTCCGAACTTCTCAGCTATCAGCAATCCTCTCGCTCTCTCAGATCCTCTGATAAACTTTTCTTGCTTATACCTCGCTCTCGCTTGAAATCTAAGGGGGATCAGGCTTTTTCTGTAGCCAGTCCTAGACTATGGAACAGCATACCTCTGGACATTAGATCTGCGCCTACCCTTCCTGTTTTTAAATCCCGCCTGAAGACTTATCTGTACTCCTTGGCTTTTGGTTAAAATTTATGTTTGTGTATTTTAATGTGTTTTTGTATTGATGATGTGTGTTTTTTTTGTGTCTTTTCTTTTTATTCTCTTAATCTCTATATTTACTTTATTTGTATATGTACAGCACTTTGGTATACACTAGCTGTTTTTAAATGTGCTATATAAATAAACTGACCTTGACCTGACCTTGACCTAAGGCACTCGGTCTGGAATCACAGCCATGCCAATATACAGCCATATCGCACTGCTTATATATATATATATATATATACACCTGTATATATACTTGAATGTATCGTGACTGTACTTAATGCACAACAAATATAAGGTAAAATGCTGGAAAAGACGTGTAATAATAAAAAAAGTTTTGAGTATGGAAACTTTTCCCCCTAAAATATCCTCTCATTTTTCTTTGGCACAGATGTTTTTTTTTTCTCTCCTTCGGGGATAATGTGAATTTGAGAAGACGGCATTGATTTATGGGATTGCCATTGCTTAAAACACCTTATTGGGATTTCCTTTCATATCCCCTTCCATCTTTGTCCTTAAAGGGATTTTCCTGTAACACTATAGCTCATCTGATGTGATGTTTTTTTTTTTTTTTTCTCTCCTTCGGGGATAATGTGAATTTGAGAAGACGGCATTGATTTATGGGATTGCCATTGCTTAAAACACCTTATTGGGATTTCCTTTCATATCCCCTTCCATCTTTGTCCTTAAAGGGATTTTCCTGTAACACTATAGCTCATCTGATGTGATGTTTTTTTGTTGTTGTTGTTATTGTTGCACATCAAATTTTGTCATATAGCTAATATTAGTTGGCCCAGATCGAAGGCAAGCGAGCACTGATGTAACGAAATCCGAGTGAACAGTCTTAATATACCATTTATAAGCAATTCTACAGTCTAAAGGAGGATTATCCAACCAATACACAGCTTTAAGACGCTCCATTAGTCTTCTGTATATTTGTTAGCCTGTAGGGTGTCATTTACAGTAATGGGAAGGAAAGGGTAACATATTAGGCGTGATAAAAATAGATGGTTTAAAAACACAGCAAATGGTTCAGAACATCAACAAAATCGAAGCATGCTGTGGAAGTCTCAATTTGGTCATGTGAAACAGAGGCGTTTTAGAAGCTCGCAAGCCCATGTTATATCCCTTTACCATAATCTATTCTCACACGGGCTCTCAGGGAAGACAGCGATGGTAGGTGGAGAGTTATATAGATATAGATGTGTAATCTTACAGGAGGGTGCAGTGGTGTAGGGCCGTGCTGTGTTGGCTAATACTTTCATATCTCCCTTCCATCTTTGTCCTTAAAGGGGTTTTCCTGTAACACTATAGCTCATCTGACATGATGTTTTTTTTGTTGTTGTTATTGTTGCATATCAAATTCTGTAATACAGATAATGTTAGTTGGCCCAGATCGAAGGCATGCGAGCAGAGATGTAACGAAATCCAAGTGAACAGTCTTAACTTACCATTTATAAGCAATTCTACAGTCTAAAGGAGGGTTATCCAACCAATACACAGCTTTAAGACGCTCCATTAGTCTTCTGTGTATTTGTTAGCCTGTAGGGTGTCATTTACAGTAATGGGAAGGAAAGGGTAACATATTAGGTGTGATAAAAATAGATGGTTTAAAAACACAGCAAATGGTTCAGAACATCAACAAAATCGAAGCATGCTGTGGAAGTCTCAATTTGGTAATGCGAAACAGAGGCGTTTTAGAAGCTCGCAAGCCCATGTTATATCCCTTTACCATAATCTATTCTCACACGGGCTCTCAGGAAAGACAGCGATGGTAGGTGGAGAGTTATATAGATATAGATGTGTAATCTTACAGGAGGGTGCAGTAGTGTAGGGCCGTGCTGTGTTGGCTAATAGCGGAAGAATTGGCCCCATTAAAATCCTCTGCTGTTCTCCTCTACCTGTCAGTGAGTCTGTAAGGAGACATGTTACAAATGGTGGCTGAAATTATTTTGCGTTTCCCTCCTCTTTATTTCCATCCCCCCTTCCTGGGCAGGCCATCAGCGGAAATGAGGCGGAAAATAATGGCTCTTCCCCTTCTGTTTTCCACCCTGACCCTCTCAACGCAGACGACTGCCACTGTTCACAGGTCAGTTCATCCCACTGCCCTCGTCTCTCGAAAGACATTTACCTGCCCACATGACTGTGTGGCTGCATTTCTCAGCACACCAACAAGACACGGAGGAGGCTGGATGGATACCGGTCAACAACCTCAATGGGTTCTGGGTTGGTAACTTCAATTCATCAGTAAAGAAGAATGTGTAGAAATTAGGGCTGTCAGAATGAATGCATTAATTCATGCAATTATGTTTAACACCATTCTTTTTTTGAACAATTCAAGTCAAGTGAATTTAATTAGACATTGTAACTGTTTCATTCTTATAAATGAAAATGACCCTAGCAGATGTGTCATACACAAAATTCCATCAGTAAATGATGGTGAAAGACACTTTTGTACTGGTAATTTATTTATAAATGAAACCAAGATTGGGCGTTTAAAAAAGTAAAGTTTACCTGCCCACATGACTGTGTGGCTGCATTTCTCAGCACACCAACAAGACACGGAGGAGGCTGGATGGATACCGGTCAACAACCTCAATGGGTTCTGGGTTGGTAACTTCAATTCATCAGTAAAGAAGAATGTGTAGAAATTAGGGCTGTCAGAATGAATGCATTAATTCATGCAATTATGTTTAACACCATTCTTTTTTTGAACAATTCAAGTCAAGTGAATTTAATTAGACATTGTAACTGTTTCATTCTTATAAATGGAAATGACCCTAGCAGATGTGTCATACACAAAATTCCATCAGTAAATGATGGTAAAAGACACTTTTGTACTGGTAATTTAGTTATAAATGAAACCAAGATTGGGCGTTTAAAAAAGTAAAGTCATTTGCAGTCTTTGTAAGTTAAAACTTGTAATTATCACCAAAGCTCAACAATTTCCATCATATTTTGATGCAGACAGTTATAAAAATATAGAGCTGTTGTTATTTTGTGAGTGTAAGACAAGTAAAGAACACTGTTGCATAAATTTACGCACAAATTGCTTAGCCCAAAAATAACACAAAGCCACACTGATTTGTGGGTTACCATATTAACAAAGAACAAACTAGTAGAGTAATTGTGATAAAATTGTTTGATTGTTTAAGAATACATGTATAGTTTATCTCAAAAGTGGCTCTTTTTATTCTGAATTTTAATTATTCTAGATCGTCCATTACGCACTCCTGTAAGTAAAAGCTCACATTTCATTGTCTGCCGATAAAAGATTCCTGCTAGTTCTAATGTTGAAAAAATGATCTGATTTGCTTTTTATACAAGACAGCATGCGAGCAGCATTGGCTCTATGTGCGTCTCAACAAAATACAGTTTGAAAACCATCGATCAGGAAAAACTCTCAGCAGTGTTTACCCATCATGCCTCCTGTTCTTTTCTCGAAACTGCTTCGAGTATGTGTAGCAGGAGAGATACGCGATTCTGTAGGCTCTTCTGAGACAAGCAGCCATACGGCCGTACTGTATGTGCAAAGAATATGCTCCTAAAGGAAGGCGAATTGCAAAGTATTGATGGGATACAGAAAGAGCAATGCAGGCAATGATGGAAAGCAGGATCAAAAGACGTGCAAAATGAGCATCACATAAGCCGCCTTTTGCCTCTAGTTCATTGCATTCATATTCTACAGCTCTATTGAGCTTTTTCCCCCACAGTCTGTCACTGGTTCAAATACACAGCATTTTTTATTGAGCTAGTGTGTATTTCAGGGGGAGGTTTTGGTGTGTTTTAAAGGCAATCTACAACTCTGTTTCAAAATAGCATGTGAAATGAAGCTCACCATCGAAGATTATGCCGACCTTACCGGCAGTCAATTGGCGCAGGGTGTATGGGTATTTTGTGTGGCGCCTGGCAGCATTTTAGATTGTTTGCCTGCCAGAAAATGACAGATTGGGTTTGAACAGTGGGATTCCCTCCTCATCAGAGTTTCTTAAAGACTTTGGCGTGGGACGAGCTGAAAAAAGATTGAAATTGCACTAGCATATTAGGGCAATCCATTAAAATGGGGCTTTGACGGAGAAAGCCGGGAAAAAGTGCTACATACATAAGGCATGACATCCTTGGAAATAATAGCTAAATGTCATTGGACTTTGAAAAGACATTTACACGCACACATTTGCACGACGGTTTAGCTGTGATTAGAGAGTGTTTTGGTCTCGGCTGCAGGCTGAGTAAATGGGAGAGTGAGGCCTCCTGCAGCTCTTCAGAGTTTTAATCACCCATCAGTAGGACTTGGGGAGAAATAAGGAGGGTGGAAATATGGGGCTGTTCTCGCAAACAGCTTCAGAGTTAATTACCTCTGGATACACTGACTGTCCTGAAGTTTGGCTTGCAATAACCATTCTCACACTTCATACATGTATTCCTCAGATGTACTTTATCTGAACCTTCTCTGGATTGTGTTTGTGTTTTGTGCTCTGAACAGATATGTCAGAAAGCACTTGAAAAGTCCAAACTGCCTTTAAATAAAAGAAATATACAGCTTCCCCCCACCCCACCACTGTGATGGAGATTAATGCCAGGTGTTTCATTTCCACATTGTAAAATTAAACTCTTTTAAGATGACCAGTGAAGGTGAAATTAAAGAAAAGTTGTCAAGCTGTACATTTCCCTTAGTGTTCTTGGCAAGAAGTAGTGTTTCTTTCTTATAGAGCACATAGCGGACACTTGGTGGATATCGATAGGGTGTGATTGGAAAGCCGATAGACTTTATTGTACATTATGTTGAGTCTTTTGTGTTTTTCTATTTTTGGACTATTTTAATCATAGTATATGAAAGGAAATAATAGGGAGGCAAAAACAGAATTACAAAATTGCTTTGCCCACAAGACTAGTCAATGTGTTGAAGCACGGCAGCCTCTGTTCCACACTTTACACTTGATTAGATTCTATTCTCTGTGTTAAATGATGAGTTCTGTTAGAAGCTAAGTGCCAAAGGTGCGTAGACACCTGTGGTGTTCTTATTATTTGGCTTCTTCTGGCTTGAAAACTCTTGCACCCTTTTTGTCTCATGTAAATGTATGCTAACTTTCACAATTTTTTACTCTTCAAAACCTGTGAAATTTGACATACTCTTAGAGCACAGTCTCACCTTCTTCCATGCCAATTTTAGGGTCTCTAGGTCTAATAATTTAGCACCACCAAAAGTTTTCTTTATTATTTATTTTGGACTTGTTTTCTTGTAACATTTTAACAAATTGGACCAAAGAACAAATAAAACATTGCTCATGAAAAATGACGAAAACAATTCCAATCATTGTGTGATATCTTCACAGTGATTTTGCTTATTCACATTAAATATATATGACCTCGGGACCACACTCAGTATTGTGTGTACAATAAAGGTGCTTTTCCACCGTCGGGCCAACCTGTTCTCGTTACTTAACCGCTCCATTCCGTGCCTATCTGAGCCAGTCGGCACAGAAATGGTTTTCGTTTTCCACTGTGGAACTGATAACTGGGCTCGTAATACAAATGTGTCAATACATATGGTTTTTGATTAATTAGCGACCACCTTATGGAGGATGATCAGATATTTCTGTTCATTTCACTCAAATAGCATGCTTGGCCAGCTACAGAGAGGAACTAGTAGCCAGACAACAGACAATGACCAATCCTGAGTAGTGACGTCACTTCACGCATTCTGCCGGCACAGTTCAGCCTGGTTAGCTGACTGTGCTGAGAATTCCGGGCTGAGAACAGTTCCTAACCATGGCATGCCGAGCCGAGTTCAAGTGGAAACATAACTGTAACCGTTCCTTATCGTTCTTAAAGCCATTCGGCTCAACAGTGGAAAAGCAGATTAAGTCAAAATAAACTGGTTTGTAAAATTTGTAAATTAGGTTCATTTCTGCTTACAACTTTTGAAGCGACTTAAAGTGTTGCTGTCCTATGATTCTTCAGTTTATTCTTGTGTGTGTTTGCACATTTACTTTGGTTAACTGGATGTGAGACACTCCAACAGCTCCTAAACAGGAGATTAATGCTTCATAAAATGCCCGAAAAACACTATTACGTGTGAAAATTCATCCTCAGTTGGAGCCCATATAACTTTCCAGAATCTCAGGAGACGCACAGAGATAACAAGCCAAGTAAATGGAGGATAGACAGCACCAGGTCTATAGGCAAGACTTCAGACCTGTTTGTCTGCTTGGACTTCTGACAGCTCTATGTGATTTTATGTAATAAAAGTGTATTATGGAGGATATTATAGTTTTGTACTGTACAATAAAGTAACTCAGTGTCGTTAAATATTATTAACTATAAAATGGTTAGTCACGAATCTAAATTCCAATTTAGATGAACCGTTTTAAATACCATTGAAAAATTCTGATAAATGCTCACCTGTCAACACACATTATATTTTAAAGTGCTATGTTTTTGTTGCTTAGCAACTACAAATTATCAGTTAGGTTAAAAAATATTATTTGTTGGAATAAATTATTATTATTATTATATAATTTATTGAGAAATGGTGTGTATATATATATATATATATATATATATATATGTGTGTGTGTGTGTGTGTGTGTGTGTGTGTGTGTGTGTGTGTGTGTGTGTGTGTTTTTGCCACCATTTAAAAATAAAAATAAAAAAATAACGCACTCAAGGCCATATTTTCTGCTTAAAATGACATACCTAAACTAGATTAGTTGCAGTTTTTGAACGCTTTGAGCTACAAGTAGAGTTTACCTACCTATTAATGAATGAAACCTCAGCTCCTTCATAACTAATTTATCATCGCATTCATTTGAAAGCCATATTCTGTCATCAAAGCCCTGTACTTTTGTGGTCTGTGAAATTGCAGACCTGCTCAAATTGTTGCCTTCAAATGATTAATCACTTGTGTTTCTATTTTTTATAATTCCTAAGTCACCTTGAAAAACGTTTGCTAAATGAATAAATGTAAATGTTTTAAAAACACTTTTTACTCTTAGTACTAGTGAGATTTATTCTCATTTTTCACACAGAGCGTTGGAGGAAAAAAATATATATACAAGATAATAAATATGGGAAAAGAATGTTAGTATAAAACATTTTATATATAAATAATTTATAATTTTGCTTTGTTGCTTATTACATCTAGTGATAACTTTGTTTGCCTTTTTCAGTTAACAGTTTGCTGAAAGTTGCACCCATAAATCACACAAAGCATGGAATATATGTTATTTTCCTCTCTGAAAATAATAATAATAAAAAAATTAAAACATTCAAGAAAGACAAGCTTTTCCCCCTATTCCTGACATTTGTCAGTACCCCTGTGTCCTGTTCGGTTTTATGTTTGTAGTGACCTCCAGACCACTCCTGTGATCAGCACTGTCATGAAAAGTTTTTTTTTTTTCTTCCTCTCTCCAGTGAAGTCTGGGTCACTTGAGGCCTCTATCTGTCAGCTGCCGAGATGTCAGTCACATATTGTGATAATGTTGCCTTCTGCATCAGAATTCTCAGATGAAATGGGATTCTTTGATGGACAGGAGTGTTGTGGGAGTAGGCCACTGAAACTGCTGGTGTAGGTACTCTGAGAATAATGCTGAATAAGTCAGACACGGATAGAGAGTAAAAAAGGCAGAAGGACAAAGAAAAGCTCACTCATAGAAAAGTGAATGTTGATGTGCTGAAAATGAATTAAAATGAATTGTCTTACTTTTATATTGTATTTTTAGATTTAGGCAATGATGTTAGTTTTTAGGCAATACTTTTCTTACCCTCAGGCCATCCAGGATGTAGATGAGTTTGTTCCTTCATTTGAACAGATTTGGAGACTTTGGACTTTTTACTGGAGGAAGCGTTATTACTGATTATGGATTGGTATTTTGGCCAGAAGCAACATTTTAAAGTTAAAACGCCTTAATGATGGATTTGTTTCTTACAAACATGCAGCTTTTTACAAGATGCTAATTGATGGACTGGAGTCGTGTAGATTACTGTGAATTATTGTTATGTTTTTATCAGCTGTTCGAAGACTCATTCCGACGGCACCCATTCACTGCAGAGGATCCATTGGTGAGCAAGTAATGTAATGCTACATTTCTCTAAATCGATTCCTATGAGGAAACAAACTCATCTACATCTTGGATGGCCTGAGGGTGGGTACATTTTCAGCAAATGTTCATTTTAGGGTGAACTATTCCTTTAATAATTTTGCATTCTTTTTGCCATTTTTCATTTATGTGCCTTGAAATGTTCTAGGAAATCACCCTTTTGTATGTGAAATAGGATGCAGCACTATTTTCCAAGCACTTATTTCAGTGTTGCATGCCGTATGGTTTATTTTTTAACTGTTCTGGTTTAATGATCTGTTGAAATGGTCTCATCTGCCATGAGTTCACATGCAGAAGCACCGAATGAGTTGTTTTTCCAGCATAGTTTCAACAAATTATCTTTTTTTTTTTCTGAGAATTTTCTGAAAGTTACAGTACATTTTCATAGTTCATTGATCTATTTTATCTCAAAAGATAGCGAAAAAAGATGATGTGATCACTTACATGTTCATTTACAAAACGATAAATGATCAGTCTGTTTCATTTCAGATTTGCTTTCATTATTTCCATTATTTTCAGTAGTTTTCAAGAAAGAACTATTTACAGTAAGACTATCTCATTCACTAGCACTTGTTATGCACGTAACACAACTCTTGAGTGCGGTGTGTTTTGTTCTGTAATGAATAGCCTCTCTTTAAAATCTGTGGGTTATTACTCTCAGTTTAAGCATGTATGGTAAGGTTATACTTTTGACATTGAGTGATACTATGAATGTGTATTCAAGAGAATGAAGAGCCCTTCATGGCCACAATGAAACCTATTCATCTCCACATCTAAAATGCTCTTCTCCATCTTCTCATAATCTCATACACATACACACACAGGTTCAGCTCACTTTGGATATGTCATTAACACTGCTATTGCACCATCTACACTCAGAGGGCTGTAAAAAATGATTATGCTAATATAAGATATCACTGCTGAATAGAACCGCTTGTGTGTGCGCTTGCATGTGTGCATGGCTTCATTTGGTTGTGTGTATGAATGAAAAAGCGTGAATGCGGACAACTATGATTATCTATTTGCATTACAGGGTTGGTTAGAAAAATGAACAAGACATATTTTGGTGAGCCCATGCAGCACTTTAAAGACAAATTCATACAGATTCCACGGGAACATCACTTATTTGACTATAGAACCATCCGTGCATCACAAACGATATAGGGGGGCTTCCTCTTCAGTCATAATTCATCCACCCCTGAGCAGATGGCCCTCTAATCATTGTAGACACTTGCACCTGCTAGACACAACAAACGTTTCAACACCGTAGACAGCCGGCAATTCACAGAGCATCTCAAGATTGCAGAAGTCATGTGTTTCTGTTCTGCTCTGCTGAACAAAACAAAACTCTCAGTATAAAGATCAGCGGCAGCTGTCATTGCATCAAATACAAGCTCTGAAAGAGTAAGATAATGAGATATTTGCAAAAAACAGGTTGCTTTTTATTAGTGGTTGACTAAAGTGGGGGTTTTTGTTGGTTGATGCTAATAGTAATGTCTAGAAATGGTGACGGTCGGATGCATATTTTGCATTATATGATAAACCAAGCGTTAGTAGTAGTAAAAAAAAAAGTTAGTAGAACACGTCCATAGCTAATGTGATGAACTGTGTTTACTCTACTAGGACACCTGTGTGAACTTGAGACTTCATATAATTACTAAAAATCACATTAACACCATTGCAAACATGTCTAAAAAGCAGTCTAGTTAGTTCTGAGCAAACGGCAGCATTTGTTTGCTGAGGCCACTTGGTTTGATATTTTGTATTTAATGACATTGCTACATTTTACATATACAGGTATTTGACTTTGTATGTATGTATGTATTCATTCATTCATTCTTTATTTGTCAATGTTTTAGGGAATTTAGTGAAAAAAAAGGGGGAAAAAAATAAAAATAAAAAAATAAAATATATATATATATATACACACTACTGTTTAAAAGTTTTGAGATACGATTTTATAGTATTTTAGAAAGTAGTGTCTTATGTTCACCAAGACTGAAAAAAATACAGTAAACAGTAATATTGTGACATTTTATTACAATTTAAAATAAGTTTTCAATTTTGTTATCTTTTAAAATGTCATTTTCAGCCACCCAGTCTTCAGTGTCACATGATCCTTCCGAAATCATTCTAATATGCTGATTTGCTGCTCAACAAAGATTTCCTATTATTATTTCTTATTATGTTGAAGTTGTCCTTATTATGTTACAGTTGTCCTGCTTAATATTTTTTTGTGAAAACAATAGTACTTTTTCAGCATTCTTTAATGAATAGAAAGTTCAAAAGAACAGCATTAAGTTGAAATAGAAATATTTTATAAGGTTATAACATTATCTTCACTGTCACTTTTGAGACATTTACTGCATACTTATATTAAAATTATTATTAAAAGCTCCTTATTGGCATCTATGGTTCCATGAAGAGCCTGTAACATTCATGGAACCTTTATATTTAATAAAAGGTTCTTTATAGTGGAAAACGTTCTATAGGTTTTTCAAACTAAGGAAAAATGTTTATTTTAAGAACTTTTAAGATTTGTTCACTGAAAGATTATTTGGGGGATAAAAATGGTTCTTCTATGGTATTGCTGTGAAAACTAGTGTTAATGTTGTCAGCTATATTTTATTTAGTCTTAGTCTTAGTTCTGTGTCAGATGTAACTTTTAGTTTGTATCATATTTAGTCAACTTGTCGAGTTTTAGTTTTAGACAAGTTTTAGTCGACAAAGGCCTGGTTTCACAGACGGGGCTTAGCTTAAACAAGGACTAGGCCATAGTTCAATTAGGATTTTAAAGTAATTTTTATAAACATGCCTTAGAAAAAACATTACTGGTGTGCATCTTGAGACAAAACAAGGGCACTGACATATTTCAAGCTCAATCAGTGCAAGTTTCTTTCAGCTGAAACAGCTCAGACTTACATTTTAGTCAGGGACTAGGCTTAAGCCTCGTCTGTGAAACTGAGGGTAAATGTCTGTGAATTTTAGTCTAGTTTTAGTCAGTGGAAACTTACACATTTTCATCTTACTGTACTGTATAATGGTTAAAATGATGAAAAAAATATATATATTATTTTGCTAAATTTTAATAGCAGTGATTGTTGTCATTTGGGAAATTTATTTTTACATTTCATAAGAAATTGCTCTTTCACCAATATGCACAAATCAATAGAATATCGACTTGTATACATGGTTTATTTTACCTCATCTAACGTTAGTGTACAGATTCATAACAGGATATCAATTAGAGGCTAAAGAAACACCAAATACTTCAGATATACACTCGCCCTGTCTACGTTATGAACACTTACAAAAACCTACTCTCAAATATTATAAAAGAGAAATTCCTCATAGTAATTCCAATAATTCCAAATTGCATTAATGTTTTTCTTTTAAAACAATGGCAAAAAGACTTATTGCTGCACAGAGATTGCGTAACGTTACAATCCGCAACCACTATCGCAAACAATACAGTCGAGATCCATGACAGAATGCAGACTGGCTGAATGACACTTTCATTTAAGCAGAATACCTCAAATGGAGATCGCTGAACTCCAGCTTACTGTACTTGTACAGGACTATATGTCAAAATCCACATTCTCAGATCATGGCGCCTCTGCAGATAGAGGGCGTGTGAATGTTGCCAGATTGCATAAAGCAAAAAGCCGGGCAGAGTACGTATCCGTTTAACAGAAAAGCTCTGATTGGGGGATTTGAGGTCTGGCAACCACAAACATGAACGCTCACATAATAGAGGCTTGTACAGCAGTCTGAGATGTTTTGGCTCCACTTTTTTCAACAAAAATAAAAAGGTTTTGGTAAAGTTTTTGTTCTTTTAACTACATTTTAGTCTCGTCTTTTTTCATCAACGATATTGCATGTTCATTTAGTCTCAGTTATCATTTAATGACCTTATTATCGTCTCGTCATCATCTCGTCAGGGGAAAAAACCTCGTTGACCAACATTTCCGTCATAGTTTTCGTTAACGAAATTAACGCTAGTGAAAACCCCTCTTGGGGACCTTTACTTTTAGTGGTAATGCATGCAAGTAATACTCACAAAAGATATTTAAGAACACAAAATGCACATTATCCATTATAGAAAATAGTGTTATCCTCAAAATGGTGTGATAGCCTTCTACCACTTTTAGAGTCTCTCGTCTTGATGTCTCTCCAATCATCCTGACAGAGTGAGAGAGAGAGAAAAGGAACAACGTAGCAGGCTATCAGGATCTAGCTAGCCTTCAGGGAGACAACCCCCGCCTCCTTGATATTATGGACTATTCTCATGCAGGACAGACTGCACCATGTCAGACAGTGAAGACTGCGCTGGAAGTTTTTAGGCCTAATGAGGAAAAAAAACCTGCCACTGTCACCTGTGAGGCATTTCTGGTAACAACAGAAAACTTGTTTGATGGAGGAGTCATTAAACCTCTACATGTCATCACCTGTTTTCGCTTCTCCTCTACATACAATACTACCTCTCGCTTTCTCTCTACCTCCCAGCAACTGTCTTCCAGTCCTGCACACCCACCCGCCGCTTCGTCCCCTCCCCTTCACGCCGTGCTCTCTGTGGGCTGTGAACAGTGGTGTCATGGGCAAAGCGCCACACAAGACCTTTTCCAGGTAATTGAGTCTTCTAGCTCACACCACTAATTTGTGAAGCTCTGCTCTCCCCAGCAGTTACCCAAGAGACAAAAAAGCAGAGGGAGGGAGAAGGAGAAAATAACTGGCCTGAGTACAATATGTTAATTGTTTCCTTTAGGTGATCAGATCAGGAAAAGGTCATTGCTCGTTTTAAAAATATTCTGTAGCGAGCATCCGTCTTGTTATTAAAACTATCACAGCATGCATTGGTCACCAAGGTTTCCTTTTATGGCTTTTTTTTTCTCTTTTTTCTTTGTTATATTTATTTATTTATTAAATTTATTTATTACACTTGTTGCATGATACCAAGTACGTAAATATATCAGCATGATCCAGTTATTAATATGTTAAAGTGTGAATGTGTGATCATCATTGATGTACTGATAGTATTTTACATGTGAGTGGCTTTTGAGATAAATGTTCATGAATCCGTTTAGGTAATATTTAATTCATAGATTTTTTTTATTATTTTTTTAAATTCTATTTCATCTATGAGATTAATTAAACTTAATGCCATTTATTTGGCAGTAGAACGAGTTCATTGTGTTCTGGTGATATATTTATTAATTAATTTATGTAGGTATTGTATTCATTGTACTCATTTAGTTTTGTTTCAAATCACTTTTCCCAAGCCTAAACTTTAAAGGATAAATTGACATTTTAAAAGAAATATCATTATTTAATCAATACAAATATTTTTATAACAGTATTTTGCTACTAAATTTATTGTCACTGTTTATTTGCCTATTATATATAAAAGATCATATATATTTAAATAAAATATCATATTGTATGTATTAAAATGGTACAAAAGTTGATTCTGAAATATGAAAGTGAAAGTGACGTGACGTGTGGCCAATCTCAGTCGTGGTATTGAGGGTGGAAGAGAGCACTGGTCATTCACTCCCCCCACCTACAAATCCCTGCCGGTACAGAGACTCGGACCCGCAACCTCTTCCAACTCTTCTGACTCTCTAACCATTAGGCCACAACTGCACCCAAATATACTTATGTCTCTAAATATATTCTCTTTGTTGCCTTAAATTGCACAGTTTAGCAGTAATTAAACACAAATATTTGACAGCATAATGTCACGTTTGTCTAATCAGAATCAAGTATCCCAGAGAGCCGTATAAGGACACGTCACAACTTTTCTAATTATGGTGGAGTGAAATATCATGCTGTTATTACTTACAGTAATTTCATCCCTGTATCTGTCTGACTCTGTAATCAGTCAAATGACCCCATGAGTCCTGTCTCATGACTCTGGAGAGCCTCTCACGGCTTTTGAGCTACTGATGAACTCAGGGGTCGACGTCCTCAATCAGCTGCCATAAGCCAGTGTCATTCAGAGAGTCTCCTTCTCCTATTTTTTTCTGCAGTTTATGATCACAAAATGAGAGTCGACCTGAGATTCACAGTGAGTGGGTATGTTCCAAAACCTAGTGACCTTCTTTATAAGCCATATATTAACCCTTGTGCTGTGCTGAAAATCCTTTAGCTAATTTGGTATTCCCGTTCAAAATGACTGGCCTTTTAAAAAAAAATGCTTGTAAATCTCTCATTATGATATTATCACCAAATCTTGGATTTAATCCTTTTGTAAACCTGTTATCTTTCAATTACAGACTTTTATATTTCTTTTTGGAAACGATTGGCCGTAGGCTTCAATGATCTGAGCTTATATATCTCAGTTTTTGAGTGAAAGAATAAACCTGAAGAAAAAAAGTGTCAATCATTTTGGCAATGTTCACTCAAAAAGCTCAGATCATTGAGGCCTATGATCACTCAGATCCAATATGAAATACAAAATCTGTGCTGATTGAAAGTTGATAAAAAGGTCGAATCCAACATTTGCATTATGAGAGGTTCATAAGCAATTTTTTTTGTAGGCCGGTCATTTTTGATCGGGAGAACCACCAGTATAACAAGGTGGGGGGAAATGACAAAAGTACAAAAATTATCAAAACATTTTTTGGCAAGTTGTTATACCCTGTGTGAGCAACATCAGTACGTTTTAGTCTAATGTGCTAACACTAACTAACTTGCATTTTTGAGAGGAAAAAAAAATCCTCTACAGGCCAAAATAACTGGGACATGAGGGTTAACGTATCATAGGTATCAAATTATCTTTTTTCCCTTTTTTATTGAATCAACCTGATTTCATTAGGTTAAAACCAACAAAAGCTATTTTTAATGGTTAGAGCAAGATCCAGCTCTCAAGGTTTTGAAACCGAATCTAAATAACAATGTCAACCAGACAGACAATCGTATTACAGATACACCGAGTAAGAGAGAGAAAGAAAGAAAGACAGATGTGGTACATACTTATTGTATATGTGAGAAAGTGCAAGAGCATATGAAAAAGTGCAGAGTACTATGAGAATTCTCATCTAGAGAGTGACTGAAACTTTAATTTCGCTCTCTGATCAGGTATGAGTTATTTCGTCTTTTGAAGCTCACTCTCCCCAATTCACACCATAGCAGTGAGAAGCACCTATTCAGTTACAGTGCAATAACAATGCCAAGCCAAGTGTGAACTGCATCATGGGTAAGTGGGTAAAGAGCCATTTCAGCCCTCTGTGTTAGTGACACTTCAGCCAAAGCTCCATCACATCAGTCAGAGCTGAGATAATGAAGTCTGAAGGGGAAGGATGGAAGCGATGCTGGCTTTTAGTTCTGAAGCAGCAACCAAGTGCCTTCATCATGGGCCGTATTCACGTTCTCTGCCTTGCGCTCGCTTTCACTCTTTCTCTCTTTCTCTGACAGTTCGTCTATTCGTTGATCATTTGTCATCTGCTGTAAGACGCTATGAAGTGTTGATGTCAGAGATTTTGTAAGAAAAAAAGCGAGCTAGAACAAGTCATGGACTGACAGTTAGAATGTTATATTTACAGATTTTTGATAGAGGTTTATGAACAAAACAGCTACATTAAGTCAGATTTCATGACTTATTCTTTGTTTATTTAATCTATCACAGTAATTAGAGATAAAGCTGCTATTTTAGACCTTGATCTAACTGACGTTTGCTTATATTTCAAGTTTAGCTTTACAGGATTTGTTTTATGATATTCTGAGTTGTTGTTGGTTGGCAGAGTTGAAGAACTGACAGCGAATTATCTCAGAAACAGCCATCATCTTTAAGTCTAGCTATTCTAAATACTGGTTGAGAGATATTGCCTCACGTCTGTATTTGTTCTAGCTATTATGCTTAAGAAGTTGTTCTTCACACCGCTGGAGTTTAAATCCATGATTTTGCGTGCAGGCGCAGAAGTGAAATGCACTTTAAAAACTGACAGATCAACAGGTGAATAGGTGGAGAGGAAGACAATATGGCAGATAGACAAAGATTTTCCATCTTTTCTTAACTATAAATAAATTTATCATGAACATGAGCAACTAGTGAGACGACAGCTCCCTTAGAACAGAAGCTCAGGTAGACTTGAAAGTAAACAGTGCCCTCTCTGGTAGTTTTTGGTACTGCATGCAGTCATTTTTCTACACTGTGAATTCCTAGATGATGTTCGTTTAAAAAAAATGAACACAATATCATTTCATATACTCGATGAAATCAATTAAAAATCTGGATGTGTTGAAACACTACTGAAGATAAGAGGCAATCTTCAACAAATACAATACATTGCTGTAAATGTGGGGAATTACATTTTCTGCATGTGAGGTTGCATCAGGGATTAAAAACAGATTTTATATTTGAACAAAATTAGATTTTGCAACATCACACATAATTAACGTCCAGCGAGTCTAAATAAGAATGCAATTATAGAATTAACAAGGCAGTAAGGTTTTCCCAAGATCTCATTAGAGTTTGTCTTTCTGTGCATTTGTGTGTGTATTTGGAGTAAACTGTAGCACACGGCACCAGCAAACACAATGATATCATACAGATAATATTTTAAGCAACACCAACACTGAAGAAGGCATAAATACCTACAGTAAGTGGTGCTAATTGGTCTATATGTCAGACAGTAAAACACTTCTCTCATAGTTGGTCCCATGTATTTACTTAAGAAGCCACAGTTAATAAGACATTCTCACTGAAATGCAGAGATCAGCATGAGAAACTCATGCAGATATTCAAGCTCATCTCATCTGGCTTCTTGCTTCCTCTGCTTTTTCATTATATGTTAAAATATTAATAGGATGATAATTTCCTTAGCCTCTTATGCATGTGCATGGAAGTGTCTCTATCAAATAATTTATTAGAGTCACAGTGCAGAGTGCACACACACACACACAATGTGCAATATATACAGTCTCATTCAATTGCTCTCTCTCTCGCTCTCTCTCTCTCTCTCTCTCTCTCAAATGTAAATTAATGCTGTAAAACAATTGCAAAATATCATATCATATATGCCGGTACTACTTTTGTGTGCTTCGTAACACTCCGCCATCTCTCTCTCTCTCTCTCTCTCTCTCTCTCTCTCTCTGGATAATAATCGGTTTGAAGTGATCCTCTAAACTGTGAGCCATCAGCATGAATGCATTCTTTAATGCAGGCAGTAATAAAGTAGCACAGTCTGTACAAATGTGCTTTACTTCACATCATGAAAAAGAACGTTGGCAGGATATTAATGTATGTACATTTACAGTTTCTACCAGTGTTGGGGAGTAAAGAAATAATACTTTTATACAGCAATGATTCATTAAATGAATCAAAAGTGAAAGTAAATAATTTTATTATGCTACATAATAATTCTACTTCAAATAAATAATGTTCATTTCAAATAATGGTGGATTTTATGTGCATTTAAACCTGTGTCCAGGTTTCGGACACAGTCAAAATAGCTTCCGCTGAACTGTCTATTTGTAACCATGAGTGCTGAATTAGCTTACAGCGCCAACTTTAGCTGATGTATTATCTATAAATGTAGTGTCCTTTGGAGTAGTTAGGTTATCTGGCATATTGTTTTTCCCTCGTAACTAACCAGCACTTAAATGTTTGGGTTCTATACGGCTGGTCGTCCATAAAGGTCAGCAGGTGGATTCCCTGTGAGGCCAAGCCAAGATGTTCTAGTGTTCGTGTCAGAGTATTCTGGGCAGCCACATTATGCAGTCATGTTTTCAGGGGTTACTTGAAAGTGTGATTTTTACTTTTAGACATCCGCAAGACAACTTGTTAGAGTTACAAAATGTGTGAGATTGCAAACATGTAAAACAGTCCACATTTATAAACCAATGATTTTGAATTTGCTGTTTTTCAAATATAGTAACTGATTAAGCAAACAAGGGCTGTTAAAATAGAGAGGACTCCTCATTTGAATCCTCTATCAAATGCTCTGCTAATACAGTATGATCAATTTGACTGTGCAAGCAAAATCCCATCACTTTTCTCCACTGAATTTGCTTTGTGTGATGTGATGTACTCCTGGAAGAAAGTTTTATTGCTCAATGGTTGCTCTTTCATAGCTCAGGAGACTAAATTAAGTCCTTATTTTGTTTAGGTTTCAGCTCGGATGTCTTGGTCTTATATCATATAAGAGAGCTATACTAGTAATAGATATCTAAGTCCAGATAATTTGGTTTTAGAAGATAATGTTGAGAAATCTGTGAGTTCATATTGAGATCTCTTACTTATTATTGCAGACTTTTGTATCTTGCCAAACCTGAGCATAGTTGTTGAATATCTAAATGGGAATCATTCTCATTTGTGGGATCACTAGCGTCTCAACTTAAAAGAATAGTTCCCCCCAAAATTAAAATGTACTCACCCTCAGGCAATATAATATAGATGTTTGTTTCTTCATCAGAATAGATTTGGTGAAATTTAGAATTACATCACTTGCTCACGAATGGATTCTCTGCAGTGAATGAGTGCCATCAGAAAGAGAGTCCAAACAGCTGATAAAAACATCACAATAATCCACAAGTAATCCACACAACTCCAGTCCATCAATTAACATCTTGTGAAGTTAAAAGCTGTGTGTTTGTAATAAACAAATTATCTTATTATCTTAGATGTTTTTACTGTTGCTTCCTGCTAAAATACGAGTCCTCAATCCATAATATTGCTTTCTCCCGTGGAAAAACTTTTAAACTTGTCTGTATCAGGAGAGAAATATGCACAGATCAAACACTGTTTACAAGCAAAGACCATCTAAAACAGTTCTAAATAAATATGTCTATGGATTGTGAAGCGACAGTTTGCATTGTGTTTTCATATTGGAGTCTGTGAGATACAATATGAGATATAATGGATGGTAATGAGAGATTTCTGAAAAATGCCTTGACATTGTACTCTCCAGGAGTAGTCACGAGAAGCGAGATCAACCCCACCCCCACCTCTTACCACCCTCTCTTGCCTGTTTCCTAGGGTTGATTTAGTTATTATGGGCTCTTTCTCCTTCATTCCAGTGTCATTGCATACAGATTAGATGGGTTTTGTATTGGACATCATATATCAGCAAGTCAATCCATCAAGGATGTTTTTTGAGGTGTCTTGCTACTGCCATCTTTTGAAGTCTTTTGTGTCCTCTGGGCTATATATCACACCTTTTATTTTTGTCTCTCAAATACTATATAGTTTATAGTTTACACTGAAAACTTGAATGTCCTCCATTTTTACTGCAGTTTTAATGCATTTGACATACATTTTTATTCAAAGCAACTTACATTATATTTTAAGTATTTCAATTCACGCATTTCCTGGTAATGAAACTCTGTCATTGTTACCGGCATTCTCTGAGCTAGAGGAACTTCTTTTTGTTGCTTCGCTGACAATTTACTTTTTCCAATCTTCACCAAAATTGGGTCAGATCATTTTCAGTCCAAGCCTTATACAAGAATGACTTAATGGTTATTTTTTTATTTTCATCCCCATTCCCTATTAAAACTGTAATTAATTTGACAGCAAGGTCACCACTACGGGAGGCTAAATTTTTGCTATGCTGCTATGTTATCATACATGTTGTACCATGGCCTAATGGTCGTCATGAAGTTAGAGGATTATGCCAAAGATATAAAAATGGTTAAATCACTCTAATAGCCTGAAATTGTGATTCTGCCATTATCTGTCTCTTTCAGTCATTCTTAATATGGATATCTGCCATTCCAGTGCCTGGCCTCATAATTATTATGAGCTATATTGTATTATGGCGCTTTTCCACTGCATGGTACGGCACGGTACGGCTCGGTACGGTTCACTTTTGGGGGGGTTTTCCACTGGGTACAGTACCTGGTACCTGGTACTTTTTTTAGTACCACTTCGGTTGGGGTTCCAAGTGAACCGTACCGTTACCAAAACGTGACGTGTAAACTCTGCTGATCACGGATTGGCCGGAGAGAATCGTCACTACCTGCGTCACTGAACTTGCGACACAAACACAAAAGAACCGCTAGATTTAAATCAGCACAGCCAGCGAAGGATCGAACGCAACTGTTTTGAACGAGCGCACCTTTTTTTTAACAACCAAAAAGTTTTGTTGTCTGTTGCAGAAGTACAGACGTTCCTCTCGTTGATAGCAGAGGAGCGGATCCAGCGAGAGCTTGATGGGGCGATGCGGAATGAAAAAGTTATTTTTAGGAGTCGTGGTAGTAGAGGCGGCGCAACTATAACGCCGAGCCGAACCGTGCCGTGCCATACTGAGCCGTACCGAGCCGAGTCGTACCACGCAGTGGAAAAGCACCATTATTGTATTTTGTTCAAGGGCCAAGGGCCACGGCATCTTCCCAGATGAGCTGCTTGGCTCAAACACAAAATGCCATTTGTAACTACTTCCTCTCACTGAATCCAAAATGCATTTTGAATAGTCAGTGACCTTTGAAACTCTCCCAATTCAGCTTGTAGGTTTTTATATCCTCCTGCACATGTTTGCGTAATTGACAACATTGATCTGCGAGTGATTGTGAATGGTTGTTGGAGGCTAAGGATTTTTTTTTTCTCTCACACTTTTCTGAAGTCAGAATATTTCCATATACCCAAGGGTCTTTACATTAGAAGTTTAGAATATATTAGCATGCCAAAACAGGTCAATGGACTCTGAAATGCATGGTTGAACTGCTGTCCTAGGAACTGACCAGTCACAAAGTGCAAAAATTCACGATTTTACAGTCAATGATTTATTCATGTCAAAACGTCTTAATTCTTGTCCTGCTAATTGAACACATGTTATTTTTTCTTCTTTTCTTTTTCAAACCCATCCAAACCTTTTTTTTTCCCCAGTGACAGTCAGAAAGAATGAGTGAAGATGGATGTGTCTGTTTGAGTCACTCTTTTGGCTTTCTCTCTTTCTCTCAGCCTGAAGCTCTCAGTCTTTCTTGTAATATGTGAACAGGGACAGGTGATAGAGTATGGACAACTGCTTTACTGTTAGACTCAAGACATTTCAGTACAACTGAAATACAAATGAAAGTGAGAAACTAGCTTAAGGAAACTTAAGGTAAATCATTTTATTCTTTTAATCATTCTTTCCGCTCATCTTCGATCTCTGCCTCTGCGGCTCTCAGGCAGATGAAGAGAAGTTTCCGGCAAAGCGTGTGGACAAGTACATAACCTATTCTGCACAGACTGAATTTAAAGATTACCAATGCTGAGGAAATACATCATGTTACACCAGAGGAAATATTTGATTAAATTTGCCTAGAAATGGATTCATTGGGCTTCACAAATGGAAGTGAGTGCACGTGACAGGGATTTGATAAATGAGTTCCCTTCGCACAAGTCTCGAAAGACAGATTATTGGTGAGCTTACAAATGTGGGAAACTGCAGCATGATGTCAGAATATGATCTTTGCCACTTAGCTCTGCAGTTTGCCACATATCTCAGTCACAATGCTTTGACTGACATGTTCTGCATGTAAAGTGCTTTCTTGAGGTTTTCCTTTTTATGCAGGTGAAAAACATTAATATTTATCATGGTCAGTGTTGGGGAGTAACTAGTTACATGTAACGGCGTTACGTAATTTAATTACAAAATAAATGTAACTGTAATCAGTTACAGTTACTAAGAAAAAATGTGTAATTAAATTACAGTTACATATGAAAATGTTAAAGATTACAAAGGGGATTACATTTGAATATTTACACACATCCACATACAGATTTAATTGATTTCTTTCCCAAATTGCACTGACTACTCTGAGATGTACGGCCCTATAATTTCCGCGATGCGGAAAACACAGACTGGTTCGTAGAATCCAGTGATAAAAACGGAAGTCCTATAGCCTAACGCGGATGGAATATGCCACATTTTGGACGAATACATCAAAAGTAGGTCAGTACACTTGAATCAAAACGCGATATGGACTAGTGTCTGTGAATATTAAGCTTGTTTACTTAGTTAAGCAGCAGCAGCCCATTGCTCATCAGTCATCACTCAAAATACTGTATAAAGGACATCATCATTATCTATTGTAAAGTTACAGTAGTAGGCTAATTTAGAAGACAAATAATCATATTTTATGATAGGTTTAGGCATGGGCGTTGCTAGGCCACTTTTACGGGGGCTATAGCCCCCCTAAAATGACTACTCAGCCCCCCTAAAAATTTTGCGATCAGCTCCATAAACTGTACATGAATTCGTGATCGCCTCAGTCCCCTTTAAATTTCATATGAAAACAGCCAGACT
>NW_015548229.1:342075-342404 GCF_001515605.1 Sinocyclocheilus anshuiensis | reverse complement strand
TGTTTGTTATAATATCTGCAACTGTACAGTTCTTTGTCATAAATACAGTTTACAAAATATCAAGGGGGAGCAATCGGTTCCCCATCTACTGTAAAATTTTGCTGCGTTTCCTCATCATTACAGCTGTTTCCTCCAGCAAAAATGAAACCGCATACTTTATGAAACGATCACGTTGACATTTTCATTTGGAAATTTAACTTTCAATATAATACATATTACAGTGCATGTGCAAAGAGGTTTGCATACTCGAGCTAAAGAAAGAGGGTTGTACTAGAAAAGCAAACAGTAAAATTTTGTGTTTGTAACTACAGTAAACAGGTGTGTGTGTG
>NW_015548229.1:341367-341616 GCF_001515605.1 Sinocyclocheilus anshuiensis | reverse complement strand
TGTTTCAGGAGTTTAGTACACAGAATAGGACACATGCTTATTAGATAACCGTATTTGAGTTGATGTATATGCTTTTATTTATTATTATGTTTTAATTAACTATTTTTTTTCCCAAACCATTGTTAGATGCAGTGTTTCTTGTAGTTATGCAAATATTTGGTTTCAAAAAAGTAAACTCTTTCTTATGATTTTAAATCTGCATTGAACTTCAGATCAATCTCAAAGTAAAAGGCGGTACTAAAGTCTGAT
>NW_015548229.1:329002-341107 GCF_001515605.1 Sinocyclocheilus anshuiensis | reverse complement strand
CTGACAGTGTTGAGCACTACTGTAAGGTTAACCCTGCATGGTGTAAATCATGAAAATGATTAATAGTTGCAAATAAACATTCATTAGAAATGTAGAAAAGTAATAAAAAAATAATCAAAAGTAATCAGTTACATTACTTTAATAAAGTAATTGAAAAAGTTACACTACTATTACATTTTAAATAGGGTAACTTGTAATCTGTAACCTATTACATTTCCAAAGTAACCTTCCCAACACTGATCATGGTGTGTTTGTTTTTGTCTGTCTAGTATTTTAGCTATAAACTCTATGCTTTACATGCTTTTTCTTTACTATCCAGTCTAATTCCCCTCTTTGAATGTACTTTAATTTACATTTTAGTTTTCTATAAATATCTGTACAGACATTTTACTCTGTCTACCAAAGTAAGCATTTAAGTGTAAGACTTTTGATTTCTCGTCATGTTAAATCTCATAGTTTTAACTGTTTCTTCCAAGAATACAAGAACAGAAAGAAATTATATTTAATATAATTCAATTTTATAATTAATAATAATTAGGGGCCAAGCCCAAAGGGCTGTAGCCCCTATTGTATCTGTATGTTTTCTTTATTATTATTATTATTATTATTTTCGTCCAATGGGGTTCTATGGCAGCCCTATGAAGGGAACATAGGAAAATTATGAAATTTGGCACACTTGTAGTGATGGCCATGAGTAGTGATCTGACCAACTTTGGGGTCTCTAGGACCAACTCTATAGCGCCACCACCAGTTCAAAAATTCAACATTGAAATGATAATAACTCTTGAACCCCTGATTCTAGAAAAATGAGACTTAGTACACATGATTACGCTCTTCATGCAGATCACATTCAATTGCTTACATTCAGACTCCACCCCTTACAGTAGCGGCCATTTTGAAAAGTACAATAAATAGTCTATTCCCTACTACTCCTTCAAAACTGATCCAATTCTTCCCAAAATTAGCTCAGATGATCTTTGGACTGAGCTGCACAGACTTCACTGAACATTTTTTTTTTATTCATCTTTGTTCAAAAGTTATGATGTTGTGAACATAAGAAGGTCGACCCGAAATTGGTTCAGAGGCTGTATCTAGGCCAAACTTTGATCAATCGAAACCAAACTTGGTACGCTTCATCAACACTATGATCTGAGGGCCCATGCCAAAGTTGGGAACAGAGCCGCCTTTTCAAAGGTGAAACCTCTTCACCAAATTTCTCATAAATTGCAATATCTTTTGAACCATTGGACATATCTGCACGAAAATTGGTAAGGATCATCAACACCATGTCCCGGAGGTACCTCAGAAGTCTGAAGACAGCGCCACCTACGGTTCCAGAGATATAATGATTTTTGCAAAATGTTGTCCAAATTTTTTTATTTTTATGTCATTTGGTTCCCTGGGTTATGCCGATTCTGACGATGTCTCATTTGTCATTTTCCAATAGGGTGTCTGTCAGCCATATTGAAGTAAATGAAAAACAGTTTTTTTGCTACTCTTCTCACAAATTTTGTTCAATTCTTCCCAAACTTTTCTCATATGATCTTTGGACTGAGCTGCACAGAAATGACTGAACAGAATTTTTTTACTACAAGTGAAAAAAAAGTTATGATGTTGTGAATTAACAAGGTCGACCCAAATTCGTTCAGAGGCTGTATCTCGGCCAAACTTTGATCAATCGAAACCCTGTGTTATTACTGCGTTATTACTGTTATTATTATTTTAAACTTTTTAAAAATTATGAAATTTTGCACAATTGTAGTGATGGCCATGAATAGTGATCTGACCAATTTTGGGGTCTCTAGAACTAACTCTATAGCGCCACCACCAGTTCAAAAATTCAATATTGAAATGGTAATAACTCTTGAACCCCTTATTCTAGAAAAAGAAACTTAGTACACATGATTACTCTCTTCATGGAGATCACATTCAATTGCTTACATTAAGACTCCACCCATTACAGTAGCGGCCATTTTGAAAAGTACAGTAAATAGTCTATTCCCTACTACTCCTTCAAAATTGATCCAATTCTTCCACAAATTGGCTCAGATGATCTTTGGACTGAGCTGAAAAGAAATGACTGAACAGAATTTTTTAACTACTACTGAAAAAAAAAGTTATGATGTTGTGAACTTAACGAGGTTGACCCAAAATTGGTTCAGAGGCTGTATCTCGGCCAAACTTTGATCAATCAAGCAAAACTTGGTACACTTTCAACACCATGATCTGAGGGTCCATGCCAAAGGTGGGCACAGCGCCACCTATGGGTCGTGAGATACCAAAAATTCACATTTTTGCTTATAACTTTTGAACAATTAGTCAGAAAATCATGATCATGGTGTCTATGGATTCCTTGGGTCATGCCGAATCCGAGGATGTCAATTGTGCTGTTGTGTAAAATGCTAAATCACACTTTTGTGAGATCATTCTCCCACCTTAACCCTTCTTCTGCAGCATGTTGTGTGTGCGTCAACTGAGTGGCGCACTCTGCTAAGCCTCTGGCCCTGAACCCCTAAGGTTGTCGGTTCAAATCCAGGGTGGCTAATGTTGCTTCTGTTCCAGACATTCAATTTTCCGTGTGTTCGTATTGAATCCGAAGCGTGTTTTTGGTCATTCTCATCTGAACTTCTGTCCGTTTTTGAACGTCTGTACTTCTGAAGTGATCTGTTGTTTTTAATGTATGTTCCATTTCTGCCGTTTTATCATAGGAAACCTTAACCTCTCTTCTGCAACCTGTCGAAATTGTGCAGACTGAGTAGTACACTCTGCTAAGCCACTAATCTTGAACCTTTCAAGTCGTGGGCTCGAATCCAGGGTGGCTAACGTTGCTTCTGTTCCAGACATTGGTTTTTCCATTTGTATTGAGTCAAAATGTGGTTTTGGTCATTCTCATGTGAACTTCTTTTCAATTTTAGAACTTCTGTACTTCCGAACCCATCTGTTTTTTTATGTACATTCTATTCTTCATGAACATTCTTGGCTAGCATGCAAGTTAGTGCTTGCTCCTCTGTTTTGCTTTTTATATTTAAGCATATATTATTATTATTATTATTATTATTATTATTATTATTATTATTATTATTATTATTATTATTATTATTATTATTATTATTATTATTATTATTATTATTATTATTATTATTATTATTATTATTATTATTATTATTATTATTATTATTATTATTATTATTATTGGGACATTTGAAAAGCTACTTAAATATCCTCGGATAACTTAGACCTACTCATGGCTTAATCTAAGTCTCTTAATCCTGGTTCCAGTATTTTGTTTTTGTTGTTTGGCTTAAATATACTGACTGCCGCTGATGGATCATTTACTTGCTTTTTATGTAAACAACCCTGAAACCAACTATACATCTTTTGCATTTCAGGTGACCAAACTTCAGGCAACTGTGGTGAAGGTAAACCCACCAACAACAGTCAATGCCTGGGACACAGCATGTGAAATAAAAGAATGCTTCCTAAGAGACAAAACGGGCCAGATTATGCTTACCTTATGGGACAAACTAGTGACTCGGGTAGAACTGAACAACACGTATGAGTTTGAAAATATGCAAACTAGAGCCTTCAGAGGTATCCCGTCAGTCACAGCATAACTTCAATCCAAAACAGCAATTACATAGATGCACCACATGTAAAGTTCTCAGACAAGGAAAGGATTGCCTGACAGTGCTCTGGAATCATTGAAGTCATGAAAAATAATCAGGTCTTTTCTCTTACAATATCTAATTCCGTTTTGTCCAAATTCATCAGAGCTGAAATGGACTTGTCAACAACCGATGCACAAGACATTGCGGAAATGCTTTTGTCAAGCAACGATATTGTTTACATACACCAACACACTTGAAATAATTGAACTACAAAAAAGTGACGACATTTTGTTTACATACACCAACACACTTGAAATAATTGAGCTACAAAAAGCTCCAACAGACAGTGATGAACTTCTGGACATTACCTTTGATGACAGCTTAAGCCTCTCTCTCTTCACTGCAGATGACAACACATCAACTCAGTCACCAAAAAGACCAGCAGAACAAGCTGATGGACCATGTAAGAAAGTTGCTTAAAGTCTTCTAAAATTTATTTTTTTTATTTATTTTTTTTTTCTTCATTACTTTTCTCCTTTAATACGGAAATGTTTTTGTCAATTAGTTAGAATTAATGGAAAAAGTAAAAAAAAAATACTTTTTTACTATAAGTAATAGATACATTTTTGACAAGAGTGCACCTCAAAAATCTACATCATAACAGGAGTTCTGACCTTTTGTCAAAAGCCTTTGTTGCATTTCTCGATCACACTTTAGAAATTATATATCAATTGAAAACTTAAAATCTCAAAATTCATCCTTTGAAACCCATTTTAAAATCAAACACTGCATTATCATGAAAATGGTACATCAATATCATGTTACAAAATGTTTTCGTTCATGAATTCTAAAAATGTAAGTTTGGATCGTGCACTTTCACGTCTATGTTCAAAAATGTGAGTGACCATTAAGGGGTTACATACTGTTTTTGACATTTTATATGGTCAAATTTAAGTCAGAAATTTACAAGTCTTCGCATGGTGTTTGGGAAAACTGCAGCAGTTTTGTCAGTCAACAAACGCATGCACTGTCAAATTTAGAGGTGCATTTCTCATGAACCGTACCATATATCAAAAATGCATTCAGTCAATTCTGTGTGACTCGGTCCAAATATCATATCACATCATCTTTGGGCCAAGTTACACAGAAATGACTAAACACATTTTTAATATTCACTACTGTTCCCAAAAAATGTCTCTCTGAATTTAACCGTGCATGTTAGTTAGCTTGGCATACTACTTGGTTAGCATATATAGGGGAATTTACAGTTAAAACCGAAGGACCAGGTGTGTTGAATGAAAGCCAGGAGTCAGAGATGAAATCAATTGAAGAAAAATTTACTGACGAAAATACTATAGTTTGCAGTTTCATCAGCAGAAGTCCGCTTCAATACTCGAGTTCGTAGGCTGCTCTGCGTACAACTTACACACACCAATAATTATACTCCTAACAGAGGATGCTATATGTGTCAATGCATAAGTCCGCAAAATTCTGATTGGTTCTAAAACTTAGATAAACTAAGACAATTTCCACATATGGATGTAAGTACTTCAAACCTATCTCTAACTGATTATGTAGGCATCGGTGATCCGGAGTAACACGAAATATGTGTCTCCAGACACAATGTACAATACAGTGGCAAGAAATTATGCTTCAGTTGTTTTTGTTCCACATGTTGTGCCTTTTTGAGTGATTTTGTTTAAATGGAAAAATACTACATGCATTAGCTTAGGCATCTACGTAAACCCATGTCTTCACAGTGGCACAATAGGATGAATGACAGGCACCTGACCCAAACATTGTGGGTTTGATTCCCATGTGATACAACTTCAGATGATGGAGTCATTTTATGTCATTTGGAGTCAATTGCTGCAGTTCTACCTTTAACAACGCAAGTCTCTGTAAAAGTAAACAAACCACTGTGTACAAGTGGCATGCTGTGTTCAAAAGGCAATAGCTTTGAAGGTTTTCTAATAATGCAATGTGTGGCAAGTGTTTAACTATGGGAATTGTGCAATGTTTAAAAAGTTTCCAAATTAAATCCAAAAATGCCAAAAATGGCCATAAGGGGCTTGGCCCCGGAATCGCTGCATGCAGCTATATTTGTCTATTGTTATTAGGATTATTTTCAATTTAAAGTGTTAAAATAAAATAAAAGAAAAAATACCCCTTTCCTGCGTGATTAACATTATTTCATTTTCATTTTTATGCTATAACTTTTAAGTTTTCTAAAGATCTACTTAAGACATGAATGTATATTTTGTCTACAAAGTATAAGACTCTTGATTTCTTTTTTGATTATTTATACAGTGGGTACGGAAAGTATTCAGACCCCCTTCAATTTTTCACTCTTTGTTATATTGCAGCCATTTGCAAAAATCATTTAAGTTAATTTTTTTTCCTCATTAATGTACACACAGCACCCCATATTGACAGAAAAACACAGAATCGTTGACATTTTTGCAGATTTAGCAAATGGCTGCAATATAACAAAGAGTGAAAAATTTAAGGGGGTCTGAATACTTTCCGTACCCACTGTGTGTATATATATATATATATATAGTTCAATTGTAAAATATATCAGTTTTCTATTGTTTTTCTATTTGTTATCAATTTAGCATGATTAATTAATGCATACATACATACATACATACAGTACATACATAAAGCAAGCAAGCTCCCTGTCCAGCATTAGAATAACATTCTGTTTTATACTAACAATTCTCAACAATATTCTGCTGGCAAAGTACTGAATATGCTTTCATGACTGGACAGTAATGGAGAGAGAGGGACAGAGAAAGAGAGTGAAAAAAGAAAAATCAGTTCTGTACTGTACAACATAGGGGCTGTAGAGATTTTGGCTGGCACTGAGAAACTAAAGTAGAGAGGAAATGTCAGCTGGGCTCTCAAACAGTCACACATTCTATAGTCTGTAGAGTCTTTGATTGCAGGGAATCTTTTTTCCTTCAGACTTCATTATATCAGCTCTGACTGATGCAATGAGCTTTGGCTAGAGTGTCACTAGCACAAAGCACTGAAATGGCACTGTCACCACTTACCCATGATGCAGTTCACACCAGCGATGACACTGTTATTGTCACTCAAACTGACTAGATTCTTATCTGGTCGTTAATAATGGGCAGAGAAGGAAGAAATATTAAACAACTTGTTGCACATTATAAACTGGGGTTCAGACTCCTTACAGCAAAAACCAAACAGATAATAGTGCAAACTATTGGATATTTGTTATTTTCAAGACAAATAAAGCATGTATGACCCTATAATAATAATAATAATAATAATAATAATAATTTTTTTCCATACAGTAATATTTTTTTCAGAGTGATTAATAATAATAATAATAAATCACTCTAAAACATTATTATTATTATTATTATTATTATTATTATAGTTCAGGAATATAGCTCAGAACCAGACTCAAACCTGTGTTGTATTAGCACTGCAGATCAATGTATTGGCGCATACAGTATGTGCTACCTGCTACCCATTAGGCCACAGGTCAGACAAGACAGTTCTGATATAATATATGCTCATTATTCTTGTTTTTTGACCAGTCAAAAGTGGTGCAGAACCTACTCAAGGTAAAGACACACACAAAGGTATTTGCTCTGCATTCATACTATGTTGATAACAAAAACAAAAGAAAAATAGCATGCTTAGTTGAGGTGCATGATAGTAGAGTCTTTGTTGAGTTTCAGAATGAGGAGCCAGCAGAATGATCAATCGACATGCACTTTTTTGAGAAGATGTGACTTGAGGTGATGTATGGTTGTTTTTTGGTAAAGAGTTATGTGGCTTGAGTGGCAGGAGCACTCATGGCTTATCTCTCACTTTGAACTCTTGCTTATTTATTCTGAAACATAAGCGTCAACTTGGTGAGTCATTGCTGTGCTCCTTTATGCGGAAAAACAGCGGTAATTGATCGTTACCACGCGTGAATCCGACATTCACTGACGGTTTTAGCAACAGTCCCCTTTCAGTTCCTGCCAGAGTAAAATGCTTCTTGCAGTCCTCTGAAATACTTAATGACCTTTCCAAAGCCTGTCAATTACAGGAAACCAATTAACATATTGCACTCAGTCCAGTTATTTTCTTCTTCTCACTTTCACTCCTTCTTCCCATTTTTGTCTCTTGGGTAACTGCTGGGGAGTCTTGAGCTTCACAAATTAGTGGTGTGAGCTAGAGGACTCAATTACCTGGAAAAGGTCTCTTTCATGACACTGCTGCTCACAGCCCACAGAGGAAAGCAGGGAGGGGATCGGGACCGGCGCTGGGAGGGAACGGTTGGGAGAGAGGAAGAGAGAGAAAGATAAAAGGAAGATGGACAGATAGGGGGTGAGAGAGGAAGTGGACGTGGGGAAAAAAAGGAAAGAAGAGAAAGCAAGTGATTTGATGTGGAGTGGTGTGGTTTGCTTTGCGGCTTTGCCAAAAATCCAAGCGGAACTTCTTGGTCGCTGTCCATGTTACTGAACTGCTTAACAAACCACTGGCTGCTGTCCATGGTGCTGAAACCCTTGTGTCTGGCATGTGCCAATGTCTGCAATGATTAAAGGGCCATCTGCTCCAGGCTGGATGAATTATGACTGAGGGGAAAGTCCCTTCTATAACGTTTGATATGCATAATTGGTTCCGTTGTAGCTTGTCTCTGCACTTTGGACGATATTTGCAGTGGATTTCGGATGTTACTCGCTCTGCATCGGTCCATTAGGTGTTATTTTGAGGATGTATGAGTTCATTGTTGGAGCGTACCTTTGACAGATAATTCATCTTTTTCCCTCTCTCATTTTATATATTGTCTTCCAGTAGCCGTATTAGTGTTCTTTACTGTCTAGTGTTCTCTCTCTGTCCCTATTCAGACATGTCATCCTATATTATTGCAATAATTGTTTCAGCCCTCTGAGTGTAGCCAGCACAATAACAATGTTAATGACCTCTCCGAAGTGAGCTGAACCTGTGTGGGCATGTGTCGAGATTAAGGGGAAGAGTGTTTTATATGTGGAAATTAATAGGTGTTATTGTGGCCATAAAGGGCTCTTCATTCTCCTGAATACAGATGTACCTCTATACATTGTCAAATGTATAACCTTACCATATATCCGACACTGTACAATCATAACCTGTGTTGTTCGTTGTAGAACAAAAACTGATTCAGTGGTGGAGGAGGATGATTTCAGTGTTTTTTGTTCTAATCATAATGATATTGAACTTTGGATGACCGAAATAGACTCAGTGTATACAGAATGTTTAGGGTTTAAAGAAGAATGCTGTTCAAATAATATGGATTTTTTTTTTTCATACAACTGTTTCTTGAAAAATCTAAATATTAAAAGTTAGTTCACCCAAAAATGAAAATTCTGTCAGTATTTATTCACCCTAATTTTGCTCCAAGGCTGTATGTATTTACCACGAAAAGAAAAAAGAAAATGTCCCGCTTGAGCTTGTCCATATAATAGCAGTGAATAATAGCCAGCATCAAGTCTTAAAAAAGAAAAAAAAAAACTGCACATTCATTAAACTCTATTAGTGAAGCAATTCACTCCGATGCACCCAGAAAAAGCACACTAGTGCACCGTTTTGAGAAATCGAGATTAATATAAATGCAACACGAAATATAACCCCTGGAAATCCCCAAACAATATTTGTATACTTTCTTCACTGAGTTGAAATTATCTGGATCGGAACTCCAGTTGTCAGATGACAGTCAGAATGACATTTGGCAGATGTGAACATGATCTTGTTGTTTCGACTAACAGATATTTTCACCATACAGAAAGTACATGGATTGTATTTTGTGTTGGATTTTCATTAATCTTGATTTCTCACAACTTTTTGTGCTTTTTCTGGGCAAATCGGAGTGCATTGCTCTGCTAATAGTCTCATGAAGGAGCAGTTGTGCACAGAAAACCAACAGGTCAGGATTTTCATTAAATAATACATTTAATTTTGGGTTGTTTTTCACCAAACCCTATCGTATAGCCTCAGAATACTTACAACATGTCACGTGACCATTCTGGCATAAATTTGCATCTTTTATTTGAAAGCTTGATGCTGGTCGCTATGCACTGCCATTATATGGATGACCACAAGCATGACATTTTTTTAAATTCTCCTTTTGTGGTTTGAAAAGAAAGAAGGGTATACAACATTAGAACAACACCATTGTCAGTAAACAGTGGTTTAAAGGGATAGTTCACCCAAAAATGAAAATTCTGTCATTAATTACTTGAATGTGGTAGTTACGTTGCTGTCTATGCAGGGTCAGAAATCTCTCAGATTTCATCAAAAATTATAATATTTTCTGTTCCGAAGATGAACGAAGGTCTTACAGGTTTGGAATGACACGAGAGTGAGTAATGACAGAATTTTCATTTTTGGGTGAACTATCCCTTTAATTTTCATGTTTGGTTGAAGTAACCCTTTAACCTTAACCCTAAACACTCTTTTTTCAGTGTCTTCAACCTATCAGAAGGACAAAAAATTAGCAAATGAACCACCTTTCACATCCAGTTACTAAATTACTAAATGACTTCCTGTGTTTTAGTAGGCCAGCTCCCTGCAGATCGGTGCAGAGCATGTCTGCCCTCTTCATGCTCTCTGTTCCTCTAAGTGCTTTCCATTCTATGACACTGATAGATGGAGAACAGTCATAAACTCTCCCACTGGAGGAGTTCTTCACTCATAATGGGAAACACCAGGACAGTGTTTTCCTGTCATTTTGTCACACATAAATCTGTTGGTTGTAGATGAGTGTTTCTTCAGAGATGGCCACTTTTGGCCTTGTGGACACATTTTTCACACTCTGACTAGTTTATTTCATTTGTCTACTAACAATCTCCAGCAGTGGGCAAACATGCCCTACAGGATAATTGTAATTTTTGTCCTTTTGTTGTGAAAGTCATTAACATTTTCGCCCCAGTGTCATTTCCATCACATTTCAAAATATGCATTGTACTTGAAAGCCATTGCCATTTTATTCCAAAATTTGTCAAATGCTCTAACTCTTTTACTAAGCATAATTTCATAGATATTGCTTTATTTGTCCTAAATACACTGTTAAATACTATTTTCATATATTTTCCATCATTTTACAAAGGTGTTTGACAATGTGAAAATATTCTGTTCACAATTTACCTTAATTTTTTGTCATATTTCTTGATTTGTCTCATTTCTTGATTTCATCATAAGCATGCTCTTTACTGGCATGTTTCTCTCCTAGAGGTCATTTCCATCACTTTTAAGCACTTTTATATATATAATAAAAGTGCTTGGTTTGCTCACTCTTTCACACTCTCAAATTAAAGCTGCACACTCTTCTTCTGCATGGGCTCACCACCCTTTTGTAACCTACCGCCTGTACCCTTTTTGGCATAAAGGAATAAACAGAGTAAGTATACAGAGTCAAAAGTCCAAATGTGTTTTTTTTTTTTTGTTTTGTAGCAGAATTGTTGTATGTTGGTTTCAAACAACTTTATTTTAAAGTTAAACTGTTTTCTAAAGAAAATGTACTTTTTCTAAATGTCAAATAGGTTCAGGTTGTCATGTGTTTGTTGTAGATGTTTCATTTTTTTATGTTGAAAAATGCTGAAGAGAAGAATGATTAATGTATTTTGTATTATTGAAATTAACAAACAATTAATATGTTGTAGAACATTTTTTAGATTTTTTTATATATAAAAAATATATAAAAATATAATACAGCACATCCTTTAAAAATTATTATATAAACAAATTGTTGTATATTTGGAATTAAAACATCTTGTTTAATGTGCATGTTACAAATGCAAATATATTAATATTATATATACATTGGACATATTCAAATTAATTACACATATGCAAATATAGTATAAAAACAAATTGTTACACATTTGGAATGAAAACGTCTGATTGAATTTTGATAAATGTAATATAATATAATATAATATAATATAATATAATATAATATAATATGTGACCATGTACCACAAAACCAGTCATAAGGGTCAGTTTTTTAAAATTGAGATGTATACACCATCTCAAAGCTGAATAAATAAGCTTTCAATTGATGTATGGTTTGTTATGATAGGACAATATTTGGCCGAATTACAACTATTTGAAAATCCGGAATCTGAGGGTGCAAAACAAATCTAAATATGTTACTCTCGCTGCGTATGCTCCGCTCTCGCCTGGCTGTGTTTGGAGAGCAGCCAGGCTCACGATCCCGCTGGCAGCGGTCCCGCTGTTGCCGAGGCACGGCGTAGACTGTTGTCGTGGGGATCGCGGGTGGATTTAGCGGAGGGATCCGAGACGGGCTCGTCCTTTTCTCGGTCCTCACCCGCTAGATCCACGGCTCTCTCTCAGTGTTCGGAAGTCCGTGCTGCGGTTTCTCCCCCCGCCCCAGAGAGAGAGAGCCAGACGCTTCATCTGTCTTCATCCTCCGAGGTGGATGTGATGAGTGTCGAGACAGAGGAGACTGTGGACTCGCCACCACAGTCCC
>NW_015548229.1:301942-325973 GCF_001515605.1 Sinocyclocheilus anshuiensis | reverse complement strand
TTGGCATAAAAGAGAAATGTATAATTTTGACCCATACAATGTATTTTTGGCTATTACTACAAATATACCACAGCGACTTAAGACTGCTTTTGTGGTCCAGGGTCACTATAATAATATAATATAATATAATATAATATAATATAATATAATATAATATAATATAATATAATATAATATAATATAATATAATATAATATAATATAATATAATATAATATAATATAATATAATATAATATAATATAATATAATATAATATAATATAATATAATATAATATAATATAATATAATATAATATAATATAATATAATATAATATAATATAATATAATATAATATAATATAATATAATATAATAAATATAATAATATGTTTAAAAAGTATAATACATTACATAGACAGTCCAAATGTCCTTCAACAATTATTGTTCTTAAATCACATGCAGCATTCTTAAAGTCGGTATTGATTGTTCACCACCCAGAAATTCACCGAGACCTCAAGAGTGGGTGCTGAGGGAAGGCTTCTGAAACATTCAGTGAGCAGAAAACAGAAAGTCATTTGGGATTGAGACAGTGAACAACAGTCTAACAAAAGATAAAACGTAATCACTGCTCTCTTAAAAACCTTAAATATGCATATAGGCTACTAATAATATTGCGTAAATACCAGAGACAGGGTTATTTAAGGTAATTTATAATCACTCGCACTGCTGCTTTGAAATTAATGGTGCATGAACTTCCTCCAAAAACAAATAAATAGATAGATAAATAAAAATAGAACAAGGGGCCATGAAACCTCCAAAGCAAGTCCCAGAGGAAATGTTCTGTTGGAGTGCTCAAATCTCAGGACAGCCAGTGCATCCAGTGGTAATTAACTCTCAAACAGTTTGTGAGAACAGCCCTGTATATCCACTCTTCTTATGTCTCCCCGAGTCCTGCTGATGGGTGATTATAACTGTGAAGAGCTGCAGGAGGCCTCGCTCTCCCATTTACTCAGACCAAAACATTCTCTAATCACGTTCAAGTGTGGAGCTTTACATGTGTCTGAATAAGTCTGAGTGTATGATAGATTTAAAAAATAAATAAATAAATAAATTCACTATCATGAGAGGTAACTATTTTCATAGTTATCCTGTTATCCATTTTAGTTATTATTTTCTGTCTTTGTTTTTTTTTTTTTTCTACTTCCACATAGCTCAGGACAATTTCTCTCTCACTCTCTCTCTCTCTCTCTAATTAATTCATTAATCTATTTATTTATTTATTTTTGTATGGCCAGGTTAGTTAAAGGTCACACATTGTTTGTGGGGTGAACACCAGCACTGAAAAGAACACTGGGTTTCACTTAGTATTCTTAAAGAGAACTTCTCCATTTTTCAAGACAGACAAATGAGTCACACACGGAAGGGAACATTTCATTCTGACTTCTAATCAGGTTAAATGCTTTGGTTTAGTTTTGTGAGAGTGTAATGTTAAAGAAAAGTTTAAAGACTGCAACAAGAAAATGATTTTTTTCCAGTTTCCCATTCCCAAGGTGTCAAATACTGCCTTTGCATCACTATATAGATGCTAAAGATGTCCCTGTGTCTTTATACTGCTTCTCATTTCAAACTTTTGGAATGGCATCAACATTTTTAATTAAATCCCTCACTATATCTTAATAATGTTGTGTGTTTGTTATTCTGTATTATTTCTATTTTATATTATTTGTTTTAATTTAATTTCATTTCATTGAATTCCATGCATTTAATCAGCAGCTCCTTTATCTGAAAACAGTAGCGGTGAAGATATATTTGGCTATAATTTTCCATTTGAACTCAGCAACATTTGTTAGCTAACAGTAGTTAATGTTTTAGTCTGTTGTTTTCTGTAGAAGCTCTGCTCTGCTGAAGTGTCGTGTTTCATTACAGTTTTAGTTTTTTGGTTGGCTGACTAAAATATAAACCTCATCAGCATCAGCCTTCATCAAATATACTTCAGGCAGCCACTGGTAAACTGTGTTCCATGCTCAAAGCACCACACTGGGTTCTGTTTTAATCACCCAACTGAAAAAGAAACCCCTGTCCCTGACACAACTCACCAGCAGAGCAGAACTTCTACTAACCACTGAGTTCCAGTTGAAAATTACACCACAAAGTGTTATTCCTAGATGCAGGTGCATCTTATGTGTATACATTTCAATCAGTGTTGGGTAGTAACTAGTTACATGTAACAGAATTACATAATTTAATTACAAAATAAATGTAACTGTAATTTGTTACAGTTACTGAGAAAAAATGTGTAATTAAATTACAGTTACTTATGAAAATGTTAATGATTACAAAGGGGGTTACATCCTTTGAACCCCAAAGGGAGTTTATGTATATGCTTCTTTTTTTTTTTTTAAGATTAACTGTTTTTCCAAAGCATTGTTAACATGTGTTTCCTGTCATAGCTATGCAAAGATCATAGGTATTAAACTACTGTATCTTGTTATGATTTTAAATCTGTATTTAACCTCAGAATGATCTCAAAGTAAAAAGAGGTGCTAAAGTCTAATTTTGTGGTGTCTGTGCTTTATAATTAAATATTTATACATTTAATTCAAGTGATGCAAGATTTTGAAAGTCTGACAGTAATCAGAGTACTACTGAAAGGTTAACCTGCCTGCTTTAAATGTTTCAAAATGATTAACAGTTGAAAACATTTGTTAGAAATTCAGAAAAGTCATCAAAAAGTAATCAAATGTAATCAGTTACATTACTTTAATGAAGTAATTGAAATAGTTACACTACTTATTACATTGTAAATAGGGTAACTTGTAATATGTAACCTATTACATTTCCAAAGTAATCTTCCCAACACTGATTTGAATATGCTTATACATTTTAATATAATATAAAATCACATCAAAATATAACCACTTGGGTATTTATAAAGTTTTTGCATCACCATAAATACCATAGCATTGTGTATTTTTTTCTTTCTTTTCAGTAACACATTTCAGTCACGGTTTTGTCAATGTAATAAAGAGAGCCCACCCAAACTCATTGCTCATTAAATATTCTTAATCATTATCAGATGGCGGTCCAGATGGTCCGTGGTGCAGTTAATTTTGCCAGGTCATTTTTACAGATGTGCTTTCAGATATAAATCATTCATGTTATTGTGGAGAAAAGAAAAACCACAATGACATTTTTCCTAATCATTTTGATGTCACTACATGATTGAAGCTGAGAGCTGACAGGCATCTGTATCCTCCAGGTGTACAGAAACAAATAATACAATTTTATTTTTTTTTTTAAATACTCTTGTTGATCCCAAACTTTTGAACATTTGTTGTTGTTATTATTTATTTATTTAGCTAGCTAGCTACAATTCTGTTTGGTGCTGCTGCAGCTACACTGTACAAAAATAGCTTGTTACGTTCTACTTTAATATATGAAAACATTATTTTTGAGCAAGGTCACGTGTGTCATTTAAAAAAAAATACTTTGTTCTGTCACATCTTAAAGGAACACTCCACTATTTTTGAAAATAGGCTCATTTTCCAACTCCCCTAGAGTTAAACAGTTGAGAAACTCAACTGTTTAACTCTAGGGGAGTTGGAAAATTAGCCTATTTTCAAAAATAGTGGAGTGTTCCTTTAAAGATACATAAAGATAATGACTTTATTCAAAAATTACTTCTCTTCCGTGCGAGTCTTCAACGTGCATTCACGAGTAGGGTTGGGTATCGTAAGAAATTTTCTGGTTCCGATTCCGGTTCCATTTAAATTAACTATTATTATTTTTTCACTATTTTACCTTCATTGAATGTAGTGTTGCTGGAAGGTAGTAAGTAATGTTGAGTAATGCTAGTCCATCAATCACATGTGCTTCAAAGTTGATGTTTTTTACACTATCAATAACATTTTGCTTTTCAAGCAGGAATAATCTGGTTGGCCAAATAGTCCCTTGAGGGCTAAGACACTTGTTCATTTCCCTAAATTAATGAAATATTAACTGTTATACTTATAACCATGTATACACACACTCCATAAATACCCTATTTTACAAATAATAATGCAGTCAGGAGATGGTGTGATGCACTGAGTGGTTTCCACATTTTTAAACATTTAAAATGCATGAAAATAAATATTTTCCATCACTTTGTTTATCACTCTTGAAATGACCTGTACACTAAATAATCTAACCCTCATGCTTAGATAACAATAGCAGTCTATTTATTTAGTGGTCCAAGTTGAAGTCAGTATGTATATTAATGACAATATGGGACAAATATAATGTAATTCAGTGGCAGCAGGAGCTGCGCGCTGCCGGTACATGTACAGTCAGACAAAACAACATGCACAGTTATCAAAGACGCGAGTGTGTGTACAGTCGTGGAAAACAATGTGTTCGGCAGTTAAAGAAGCGATGCGGCGCTCGTCATGGGAAATGATGTGCTCAATAATTAAAGATGCAGGGCGGCGTTTCTGTTATTAGGTTTGTGACATCCTTTACGGGAAACGCCGGCGCAAGGCTGCTCACAGTGCTTGGTCACGCGTCGCACCAGAACCGTTTTTGGAACCGAAACGTATAAATTGCTCACAGTTCCCAACCCTATTCATGAGAGTACCAATCATACGTGTGGTTCTGCAGACGCAGGAGCCAGCATTCTGACGTAGAACCCTGATGCGCTGCGCCTTGTTTACAAGCAGAGGAATGCACACACATGTGTCGTGGTACTGTCGTGAACGAGCGTCAAAGACTGACATAGAAGAGAAGAAATTGTTGAATAAAGACATTAATTTTGTCGTCTTTGTGAACAAAAAGTATTCCCGTAGCTTCATAAAATTAACGTTGAACCACTGATGACACATGGAGCATTTTAGCAATGTCCTTACTACCTTTCTGGGCCTTGAACATGGTAGTTGCGTTGCTGTCTATGCAGGGTCAGAAAGCTCTCGGATTTCATCACAAATATCTTAACTTGTGTTCCGAAGAAGTTTTATGGGTTTGGAATGACATAAGGGTGAGTAATTAATGACATAATTTTCATTTTTGGGTGAACTATCCCTTTTTTATCCCTTTAAGGAAAGACATACAGTAGTTTTAACCAGAACTGCAGTATGTGAATGCAATGCTCACTTCAGGAATGAATGTGAATACCCTTGAGTGTTGAAATGTTATTTGATGATTTAATTAATGAATTAATGAGAGATTTCTATTGCAGCGATGGTGTTTGAGAATTCTAAATCAAAATACCAGATTTGAATGTCAAAAGCATTAATTGAGACTCAGATCTATAATGAATCACTTTACATGCAGTTTCATCCTGTTGACAACCCAGCTGCCTTAGATTCAGATCATCCATGAGAGCCCGTTAATTAATATACAGTTCACTTACATAATCCCAGACCAATCAAATATGATATCAAAATGTTCATCTCTAAAGGCATAGGTTTATTTACTCAACACCACCCATACCAATGATAACAGAGACTATTTATTTTAAATTGGCAACCGGTAATAGTCTTATTTAGACAAAGTAATTATAATAAAGCCTTGTCCATTAGGAAGCGTAAATTAGCTAATTTCTTTGTAGTCCTCTGCCTCTTCCTTGGTCAGAGTAGATCTGCAGTTGGCTGACAGCACCTGTGTGACAGCTGAGTCTGCAGAGCAGGTACTCATCATCAGCCAAGTTAATTGAAATCATCATAAATCAAGCGCCTACTCAGTAATGAATCAATTTCTATGCAGTTTTATTCCTCGGCCATGTAGGTTGTGAAAATGTCTAATTAAGGATATTATGGGAATTTAATGAATTGTTTTCTGTTGATCTCGGGATAATCTCTAAGCAATCAGTCGGGGGGGCAGAATTGCACTGGCAAAGATTAACTCATTCAGCACAATCAGAGATGATGCCTATTATATTCTTGTTTATTTTAACAAAGCCACTCACCGATAATTCAGTCCTTCACATTTAGTAATTGTAATGAACCAGTGGCTGTCAACCGATGGGTTATGACCCCAAAAACTGGGGGGAAAAAGCTAAATGCAAATAATAAAATGCAACTAACCATATAATAGTGTCCAGGACTGCAAAATAAATAGGCTTATCAACTTTTAAAAGAAAGGAAAAACACTTTCCATATATTTTCTTTTTGACACCAAAGGTTTTCTAATTAAAGTCTTAGAGCAAATTCACCTCCCCATGGTATAATCTATGTAGATGCGAAAAAAAAAAAATAATATATATATATACAAAAACATATACACTGCCGGTCAATAAATTGGATGGATGGATGGATATTTTATTATTGAAAAAATAATAAAATCTCTATTTTTATATTTTACTTTTCTTCAGCAAGGATGCATTAAATTGATTAAAAGTGAGAGTTAACAAGTTTTGTGTTGTTACAAACTATTTATATTTTAAATAAATGTTGTTTTTAACTTATTATTCATCAAAGTGTAATGTACGTATCATGGTTTCCACAAAAATGTTAAGCAGCACAACTGTTTTCAATATTGATAACAATGACTTGTTTCATGTTTCTTGAGCAGCAAATCAGCATATTATGATTTCTGAAGGATCATGTGACAATATAATTCAGATTTCCAACACAGGAATAAATTACATTTATACAGATATATTACTGTTTTTACTGTATTTTGGATCCAATAAATGCAGCCTTTGTGACCATTAGAAATGTCTTTCAAAAATCTTATCAACCCAAAAACTTTTGTATGGAAGCGTAAGGTAAATGAAAATACAACCCAGACTGCCTTAATTTATGAAATATTTTAATAATTTTGCATATTGCTGTGCCAGTATCTTATCAGTATTAATCATTACCTGTTTACTTTTGTATAAGGAATTTTAGTATTGTGTTACTGTAGGTTGCCATTTGATGTTCAATATAAAATCTGGATTCTGAAGCAACTGGAGTTACTAACATTCAAAGTCACTCCTTCTCGGCTGGATGTTGCATGGCCAAATCTACAAAATAGAGGTTTGGACATACTCTATTTTGAATGACCTCAGTGCTTGGACCAAAACTGCTGTTTGCTGGATGCCAGGAGTGTTTGCAGGCTTCATTATGATGAGAGAAAACAAGCTCTTATATGGCACTAACATAACTATTGCACACAGTTTTACTTTTTAAACTTGTGAATGATGATTCAGATGAGGGCACTGCACCTTGCATGCAGCATCTCTCTGAGGTTTGTGATAGTATTGTCCCACACGCTGATGAGAGAGTGCCTCCAATAAGCAATTAATCAAGACAGTTGAGTCAGTGTTGTCATACACAATCCCACCATTTTCTGCATAATGCTGACGCACACTTCTCTTCATCAACATGCTGTTCTTCCAGTTTAAACTGTCACAGCCAGTTTCCTGGATGGTCTTAAATAAATAGATGGTGATGAAGGGGATTAACAGGACAGAATAAGCAACTGTGAAGAGGTTTGAAGCCTTAATGTATTGCATGCATTGTAACTTCACTGGAAATTGTAAATTAAAGAAGTGTGTAATTTATGTGCCTCTAAAGTCACCAAATGCAATGTAAAAGCTTTTTATTATTTTCATTTATTTATTTTTTACAGGGACTACAGTTGCTGTTGATCGTTCTAATAAAAAAAAAAAAAGAAGTCAATTGTTTTTGATTCGCTTTGAGTTAATTCACTCTAGACCAGGGCTGTTAATGTTAAATAAAACAAATAAATAAATAAATAATTGTTTTCAGCAATGGAAATAGAGTTGAAATAAAATAAAATAAAATAAATAAGCATTACATGAAAACCCTAAGCTTATAAGCTTTTTATTATTTTTATTTATTTATTTTTTACAGGGACTACAGTTGCTGTTGATCGTTCTAATAAAAAAAAAAAAAGAAGTCAATTGTTTTTGATTCGCTTTGAGTTAATTCACTCTAGACCAGGGCTGTTAATGTTAAATAAAACAAATAAATAAACAAACAAATAAATAAATAATTGTTTTCAGCAATGGAAATAGAGTTGAAATAAAAAAAATAAAAATAAATAAGCATTACATGAAAACCCTAAGCTTATAACACTAGAAAATTAGAATAGTTGCCTTGACAGCTGAATTACAATAAGTTTAGGTTGTAAAATTGCTAAAACTAAACTAAACGGTATATAAACTCTATGTATAATATAAACCATATATATAAATGCTACATTTATAACTATATTTATTAAAACACTACATTTATGCACAAGCAGTCTAGAAAAGTTGTTGTAGTATTATTTATATTTATTTATATTTTCATACTTTCAGTTTTCATTTCATTTTAAATTTGTTTTAATCATTTTATGTGTTTTTGTCATTTTTATTAGCATTTTTTTAATCAAATATTTATCTACATAACTTTATTTACGGCATGCTTATTTTAGCAGTTACTTACTATTATGTATATACTAGTATTTACTAATATTTTGAATTAGATTTTATTTTCAGTTTTGAATTTCAGTTATCTATCTATCTATCCCCATTCAACTAGATGGGAACTGTACTTTTTTGCCACACAGAAAAAAAAATTAAAAAAGATACTCACCAACTTGCCCGACTAAAGGCATTTAGGTAATTTCTCATTCAATTTCTCTCACACTCTAGTATTATTAGTTATATAAATATATAATAAAATGATAAATAAAGAACATTATGGTTGAAGCTGCTGAAGTGTCCAGCTCACCTGCCGACTGGCTCGGCTTCAGTCAGTCTGCTTTCCTCTGTGTCTGGTTGATGTGGTGAGAAGTAGAGCCTCACAGTTGTGTAGACAGTGAAATGTCTTTTGAGAGAAGAGGGCAGTGGGATGAACTGGCCTGTGAACGGTGGCAGTCGTTTGGGTTGAGAGGGTCAGGAAGGTAAACAGAAGGGGAAGAGCCATTATTGTATGCCTCATTTCTGCTGATGGGCAACGAGAAAAGGTGACAAAACAGAGGAGGAAAAACAACTCAGGAAGTCATTTTAGACTTGATTTGGTAGCATTTATTCTCTCAAGCCATTCGACGGTGAGAGATCGAGGTTTTTTACGCTGCTGAATGGCAGAGCCTTCAGGTGCTAAATCCAGTATCCTAAAGGATACATTACCACTTCCTCTCTTTAAGTCGGTCATGCTTTTGGGAATATCCTCTAAATTAGTGCTGAGAGCTTTTACAATTTTTGTGAGTCCCCCCCCACACCCCTCCCCCTTTCTAAATGCACAGTTACATCACCTGTATTTTCTGAATAACTTACAGGTTTAATAGCCAGAAAGTCACTTCGGTCAATAGCTTTTTGTTGTATAATTGTCAATGCCACTGCATATGCCAATGAGGGTGTTTTTTATATTATTATGATTCAGGCGATATGTGCCCTGTGGAGCCCATTACCGTTAATGATGTATAGCTGACTCACTGTAACAAAAAGACTTAATGGGGTAAAACCGAGTAATGACTAATTTCAAAGCCCCCTATGGATATGAATTTTCATGAAATATATAGAACCAAGGCATGTACATATAATATGGGTCATAAAAGGAATTATTTAGGGCATAATCTACTTACATGGATAAAACTTGAAACACATAGATGAAATTATGCAGTTTAGCTCACTTTGCTTATGCCATATATTTTGTAATGAGTGGGTGGTCACATTATCTGTCATTGACAACACAGTTTGATATTATTGGTTTATAGGGTAGAATATTGGTATGTTTTTTTTTTTTTTTTTTTCCCAAATTACAACACTGATGAAAATTTGAGGACATTTTTGTTTATTATTAAGAAATTCATATATTTTTTTCAGCAAGGATATATTAAACTGATACGAAAAGTGACAGTTTATATTGTTACAAAAAACTATTTTAAATAAATGCTGTTCTTTTAAACTTCCTATTTAGCAAAAATATTAAGCAGCACAACTGTTTTCAACATCGATCATAATAAATGTTTCGTGAACAGCAAATCAACATGATTTCTGGATCATGTGATTCTAGAGACTGAAGTAATGGCTGCTGAAAATTCAGCTTTGCATCACAGGAATAAAATACATTTAAAATATATTAAAATACTAAACAGTTGTTTTAAATTGTAGTATTATTTCACAATATTACTGTTTTACTGTATTTTTGATCAAATAAATGCCACCTTGGTGAGCATATGGGGGTTTGAAATGCATTGCATTGCATAAAATTAAATGAAATGGGGGGTCTTTTGGCCTCACTGACACCAAAATTATCTGAGGATGATACAATACGAGGATGATACCCAGTTTTTGTAGCATAGACCGTTGTGGACTCCTTTAAATAGTAACATCAAAGTAGCTCTGTAAACAAAATAATAGAATGGACCATGTAATGTCTTCATAAGAAAAGGTTTTTCTTTGTGTGAGGGTTTATTGACAAAAATATTCATTGAGTCTGGATCTTTTCCACTCTCTCTGACAGGCCTGGAAGGATTATGGATGTGATCATGGTTCGGACTGTTTCTCTAACATTTGTCATTCAGTTATCAAACTGCCAATTCTCTTCTTTGGAGGGGTGGAGGGTGAGAGGATGGTGGGTTTGAAATGAATGCGAGCCAGCAGAGAGATTTATACTAATCCAAATCTTGGATTGATGTTCATAGACTATCAGGACTGTGTGTGTGTGTGTGTGTGTGTCATTCTCTTTAGATTAAGAAAATTCATTGTGTGTATTCAAGGGCCATTTCTTGGTGTGTCACAAACCAAAATCACCAATAAATTGCCAGAAAATACCACCCACGAGCTGTATAGTATATCTGTCATCGTCTTCATGTCATCTATTTGGAAGTGTCAGGATGTGAATATTAAACACCTAATCTAAATCCACCATATTATTCTGCTAAATGTCCACTGGACATTAATTGGACATCACAGTTCCTTTAGTATTAGAATTAACTAGTAGTCTGGCTGCATGTTTGGATGTCGGCAGCATGCAAAAAACTATTTAAAATGCATCATGCTTTTTGCCTCTCAGTATTAATCTCAATGACAATTTATTGATGAAATCTAAGAAGCTTTGACGTCAGATATTAATCATTGTTTGTGCAAGCAATAGTAGTTCATCTCCACAGATTTCAAAAGCAAAAGGCTCCGCATTAAGACATGAAACGGACCAAGACCAGCTGCAGCTACAGCCGGTCCTGTTAATTAATAATGGTTTATATCAGTACCATGAGATTCAGTTTGGAGGAGGCACAACAGAACAAACAATAGGGGGGTTTTGAAATGCATATTATGTTGAACTTCACAGCCGAAGAATACGGTTTTTAGGAATAATGAAGTCTTTAACTCTTTTAGTTCCTTTCAAACACACAAACACATCGAATCAGATAACAACGAAAGACGATTCAAAGATAACAAACTGTTTCATGTGGTTTATTATCTGTGATGTTTATGTTCTGCTAAGCATTACTTTAGATCTTCGCTTGGAACATTAAAGTCCATTACATTCTTCCCAGACAGAATCCAACGTAAAAACAATGTTTTAATCTGGTCTACTGTATTCCATATTAGCATGGCTTTGATTTCTCTCCCTTGATTCAGTCACATTGAAGGTCATTTGAAAACTCTTTGATGCACAGCTACTCCAATCTTATAATCGGATGTAAGAACAGATGTAGTCCTCCTCATTATTTTTAATAAAAGGAAAAACAAACCAGAAGAAGAAAATCATGCGGTAGTGGTATAATGTATAAACAAAACTGCAGTAATTAAAAAAGTAATGATGGCAAAAGAGAACAGAAATCTCTTCCAGTATATGAGCCATTTGAATTATCCATCAAAAGTAACAAATAACAAAACCATTAGATACAGCACTTAGTTTCTTCTATTGGCCGTCACGCAACCATATTTATCTTACCAGATTCATGCAAGACACATTTGATGTGCACATTTAATGGACAGAATGATTATGATGGTCGTTACATAAATGGAGACACACATGTTTTTATCATTTAATTTTAGGAATGCTCACGCATACACATTATGTATAATTGTTCCTGATCATCAGTGTATTAGGTTAGAATACAAGTAGGAATATATGAGGGTTTCTCTTCATCTATTTCTTTAACATATTCATCCCTGCACCTGTATACAATAAACTCTTAAAAAACATTTTACACTGTCACTGTCACTGTCACTTTGTGTGTGTGTGTGTAGGCCTATGTACTGTATATAAATCTAAGGAGAATTCTGTCATTTCTTACTGAAACATTAACATTTTACACAACATATCTAGTTATATTTTGTGCTTTCTGGCATGGAAATTATTTTTTAAATATTTTATATTTTTGCTAAAAATGACAGACTTCCTTGTCTTGCTTTGGCTAATTTCATTGTTAGCATGCTAAATATAAATATTTTCACACTTTTTGCATCATTTGACAACATTATGGATTCTCAGCTAACAGGAACTTTTCTCTGAACTTTGGGTAATGTTCTAGAAAGGTTCACCCAAAGTTATGAACAGTACTGTTAAGTAATTCAATGCATGAAAGTGATGTGACATGTAGCCAAGTATGGTGTCCCATACTCGGAATTTGTGCTCTGCATTTAACCCATGCAGAGGGCAGCCATTTTTGCTGCGGTGCCCTGGAAGCAACTGGAGATTCGGTGCCTTGCTCAGGGGCACTTCTGTCGTGGTATTGAGGGTGGAAGACAGTGCTGGTCATTCACTCCCCACCTACAATTTCTGCTGGTACCGAGACTTGAACTCATGACCTTTGGGTTACAAGTCCAACTCTCTAGTTAGTTAATTAATGTTGGAATGCGAAGGGAACATTCCATTTTATAATTTTGTAAACATTATGGGAGTGTTAATTCTGAAAGTTCTCTGAACATTTTGAAACAAGTTTACATCAGGAAGTCATGAAGGGGCAGTTGTGGCCTAATGGTTCTTGCAGTAATGTTAATGGAACATTCTTTCAGAGTTCTCTGGTCCTTAATAATGTTCTCAAAATGTTCGCACACAAACTGAAATGTTTTAGTTGGACGTTCATCTAACATTTTTTTTTGTTTGTTTCAAAATGTTCAGAGAACTTTCAAAATTAACACTCCCATAATGTTTACAAAATTATAAAATGGAATGTTCCCTTCACATTCCAACATCACAGAGCGTGCATCTGAAATCTCTGCCTTTGCCACCCCTGATGTGTTCCTACAATATCGGGTCATGCCTTTTGGCCTTCGAAATGCAGGAGCTACCTTTCAACGATTAATGTCTATGGTGTTATCTAATGTGTCCATGTGTGAAGTTTATTTAGATGATGTTGTCTGCTATGCTGACACTTGGGAAGATCATCTTAAAACCATAACATGACTGGTTATTATCGCTGTTTTTGTAAAAAATGTTCTGTTGTTGCCAGTCCTCTCACGGGGTTACTCCGTAAAGCTGTTTCTTTTAAGTGGACTCCGGAATGTCATTCTGCTTTTGAAGCTCTGAAAACTCTGCTCTGTAGTGCCCCCGTACTGGTTGCACCTCATTTTGGAAAACCGTTTCTGTTAGAAGTTGATGCCAGTGGTACAGGCGTCGGTGCCGCTTTATTGCAGACCGGACAAGATGGTTTGAATCATCCAATCAGTTTCTTTTCTAAAAAGTTCCTCAAACATCAACTAAACTACAGTACTATAGAAAAAGAAGCCCTTGCATTTAATCCTCGCCTTGCAACACTTTGAAGTGTATATTGGTTCAAGTGTACAGCCTATTACTGTTTTCACTGATCATAACCCTCTTACCTTTCTTCAACAAATGTCTAATGCCAATCATCGTTTAATGCGATGGTCTCTGATCTGTCAAGGTTACAACTTGAAAATATTTCACAAAAAAGGTATTGAAAATGTTATTGCTGACTCACTGTCCCGTGTCAACCAGTAAAACATTTTTATGTATGTTTTATTTTATGGGTGGGGGTGTTATGACCTTAAGATTGATGATTGTCATACTGTTCATACTACAAATATTAAAGGTGTAAATGAGTGTCAAGTGCAAAGAGTGCTCATGAACGTTTTCAATCTTGTAATGAATTTATTCTGGTAATCACATTTACTTGTTTAAAATTATTGTTAGGTTGTTTCACATCACCACCCTTTCATTTCAAAGGCACATTAAACATGTCTTTGTGTATGTAAAAAAGAAGTCATTTACCAAAAGAAAAGAAAACGGCATTATTATTTTCACTTCCACATAAGATTTGGAGGACATATAAACTGTGCAAAGTTGTTGTAAGTTAACACAGCTCTCCTATTGCGATGCACCTGCCGTTAAGGTACAAAAAGATGCAGAATAAAACCTTGTCCTGACAGACTGATCCAGATATAATGTAAAATATCTATCATTCCGGACTCTTCCAGCGGCAGACACACACACACACACAGGTGTCCCTGCTGCATAATTCATGCGACTTTCACTCTCACACTGGCCTGGTTTCCTGTGAAGGCTGAGCCGCAGAAATTACTCCAGTGTTTCTGATTGCAGAGAGAGCAGACAGAAGGTCTAGGATTCATTTGTGTTCTATGGGAGACTAGACAAAAGAACGCCATTTATTTCCCCTCTCTCTTCTTCTCTTTAGCATGCTGGCATTTAATGTCATTTCTCCAGGAAAGTTTGGAAGAAAAAATACCTTTAGTTTGGAAGTAAAAAAATACCTGTGTGATTTGAAAGTATAAAGTGTTATATAACAGCTTAACAGAGAAAAACTTGTTTCCTCTACAACGAGGCATAAAGTATAGCCTCAATCCATTATTTTAAAGTTCAGATTCCTGGTGCTGGTAAACATTTAAAGCCAGTCTCATGTAAATAACTTTTAAGTATATTATAAGCAGAGAACACAATTTCACTATTAATTGTGGAAATAATGATGCAAATTAATATTTTGTGCTCCAGAAAAGATGTAACCATTTGATTTTAACCATTTAATTTGATTAATGTAACCATTGTTACAAAATCAGTAAATTCCTCACACTTTCCTCATATTTTTTTTTTTTTTCAAAATTCCAAAATATCAAATATCTAAACATTCTTAAATCAAAATACATTTACTTGAGAAGCAAAGTTACATACGATATTAAAGGGGTGGTTGATTGCGATTTCACTTTTTTAACGTTAGTGTGTAATGTTGCTGTTTGAGCATAAACAATATCTGCAAAGTTACGAAGCTGAAAGTTCAATGCAAACGGAGATATCGTCTTTTAAAATTCTGGCAGTTTAATGCCTACAAAAACGGCTGGAAGGAACTAAAAGTTACTTCCCGGGTTTGTGACATCACAAACCCAGATGCCGTTGTTTACAATACAACCGGAGCACATGCCGCTGAGGTGAGGGGCGGGACGTTTAGACACGCACTAGAGGCGGTTTAGCCAATCACAACACACTGGGCTAGCTAACAAATCAGAGCCCATCGCCTATTTCTGAGGACGGGGCTTCATAAAACCGGAAAAGATCAGCCCTTTTCTCAGAGAAGGGACAGAACTGTGTGGAATAAAGGTAGATTATGTAAAAAATAATGCGTTTTTTAAAAAACTAAGCATTAACACGTTAGACTGCACCCCATAAACACAATTAAGCCTAGAAAAAAAAACAGTGAACCAGCCCTTTAAGTCTTGTTTTCTGAAAAAGTGAGTTTTTGCTTAAAACAAAATAAAATATGTCAGTGGTGTAAGAAAACATAATCTTGTTTTTCTCTATGAATTAAGTTTAACCCCTTAGCATTCCTGTAAAATTGCTTAAAAGACCTAAAAAAGGCACACCCAAAGTAAACTGCATGCTGTTCTTGAATTATTTGGAGTATATGCATGGTTTTGGTCTCTTTTGAAAGGTGAAACTCTGACGTTTGTTTCTAAACGGAACAAACCTCAGAATCACTGCAGGTCTTACTGGTATTGACTAATAGAACTTTGAACACTTTTTTGAGGGGAAAAAACATTCCGCCTACATGTTTATTTTATTTTTTTGTAAACATATGTCTGCAGATGACTATAGCTGGGAGCTATTAGCTGGAAAACACAATGGGATCACATCATGAAGCCTTGTTGGCAGTCTGACAAAGACACTGATTTTACCTGATGTTTTGATTGTATCTTAAGATGGTTTACATCATTCGAATCATAAGAATCTCAGCTTTCCAAATATATGTGACATGTTTAGCTTTTTATTTTTATTTTTTTTAGTTTTTGAGGTACAGTGGAATGCTAACAGGTTCATTTACTTACCACGTTGACTGTTAATTTGTTCTTGTTTTAGGCATAAACATTTAATTTTGATGCTTTTTTTCAGAAAACAAGGCTCAACATCTCAAGTCATTTTGCTTCTCAAGTAAATGTATCTTCATGTAAGACAAAATACTAAGTAAGAAAAGCATTATTTTTGCCAGTGACTTTAAATGTGACATGCAAACAGATATGAGTCAGAACAATATAATAAATTTTTTGTATTGATTCCAGACTTATTCTTTTGTTATTTGTTAATAATATTATTTGTTTTTTGTGCATCACGTTTCAAATACAAGGGCAAAATAATAAACTGTGGGAGTATTTAAAATTTGCAAAAACATTTTTCACTGAATTATCAGAAAAATAGACATCATCCATTTTTTTCAGAGAATTTCCACCAAAGAAAAATTGTAATATATACAGATTATACTGTGATATAAAATGACTCATTATGACTCCTACATGCTAATTTTCCAGGTCATGTTCTCACAAAGTTAGTTAGTCTCTGACCCTCCAGGCAAAAACCACCCCAGTCAGAAAACTAAGAATCCCGTTCTCCATCTCTCACGTAACAATTTGCTGGTACAAGCTTCTTCAAACTGGTTTCTGCATTTCCCAGCCAATTGTTTGTGACAGTAAATCATAACCTCAGATGTATTCTGTAATTTCAGTAATAGCGTCGCATTACTGAGTCTGTTGATAGTCTTTTGATCATCAGAAACAAAGTCTCTGAAGAGCATTAATGAGGCACTGTCGGGCGTGTTAGCGTTTCCCCATTAGATACTGTGCTTATTATTCCATATTCTGCATTATATTTACACAATAGCCTTCACAAAACACCTGATGCAGTGATGTTTTATATTTATTAGTTCAGATAAAAAGCCTTCCTTTAGGAATTAAGCTGGAATAGATGCTCCCTGCTCTCATTTCCATAATCTAATAGTGTGTTTATGAAGGAGAGTGTTTGTGTTGCTGTCTGAATAGAAATGACGCTAGCAGACAAAAAAAACCGAGTGCATGAGCAAGAGAGAGGAGGACAGAGGAAAAGAAAGAGAGAGTGTTTAGCATCCTCTTCAAGAAGCACTGTTAGTCTCAGTAGACGTTGAAAAATATACACACATACCTAAACACACGCACACAGGCATGTATTAATAATTTAGTAGCCATGTCTCACTGGGGTTCCCATATGAAATATTATTTCCTTCATTAATGGAGTTTAGAAGGGACAGAGTGCAGTTGCTTCTCTCAGCAACAGAATGTAATTGTGTGTCTCTCATCTGAACTCCGAGTCAGAACCCCTGAACACTCTGGCTAAGCAAGAAATTCACACATAATTAAATATTCATATTAACAATTGAGTGCAATAATTGTATTGACAGTGGGGCAGGCTTTGTGGTCACCTGTCTGTGTGTGTGTGTGCGTGTGTGTGTGTGAGGGGGAGTGCTTCTTGAGGTCCTTGCAATTGGACTTAACAGATTATCTATCTATCTATCTATCTATCTATCTATTATAATTTTTTATCAACATTTTTAAATGAGGTCAATTTCCAAATATACTACCATTAGTGATAATTATGAAGTGAAATCACCACCAATCAAGAAAACTCTCCGTCACTATGAGAATGAAAATTGCAAGCAGGGTTTTGATCAATTTTTGCCAGACTTGGGTAAGCCAGATACCTGACCAATGTTAATGTAGTTAATAACATGTTAGGACAAAAAAAAACTACATAAAAAAATAAATAAATAAATAAAACAGTAATGTTGTAATATTGCACACTTTAATATAACTTTTCTATTTTAATTCATTATATTTAATTTTTTTCTGTAATGGAAAAGCTGAATTTTCAACAGCCATTAATCCAGTCTCCAGTGTCACATGATCCTTCAGAAATTATTATTACTTGAAAATTGCCATGCTGCTTAATGAAGTATGAAGAACAAAAATTAACAGAAAGTTTGAAGAATAACATTTATTTGAAATAGAAGTCTTTTGTAACATTATAAATGTCTCTATGGCACTTTTTGATCGAATTTAATGCATCCTTGCTTAATAAAAATATCAGTTTCTTTTTAAAAAAATTAGTAATGACCTCACACTTTTGAAACTTTTGAATGGTAGTATATATATTATAATAAAAATTATTAATTTCTATTAATATTTATTATAAATTTTTTATCTCTCTCTTCAGTGTATAGCTGGCCAGGAAATCGCAATGAAGCAACATTTTTAACAATACAGTCAGCAGACACTGACTGACAAACACTATTACCGTTCTCACTGAAAGCATATACTTCACTTTTAAAGAAAGATTGCCAACTGAGACTGACAAAAGAAGCTAATTGTCACTTATTGATCCACGTCTACAATGAAGCTCTTTAAAAGCTTGACAATACTACAGCATAAAGCATGTTTCCATCCCTCACGCTTGTCTTTTCAGTCCAATAATCAAGAATATGTCTCCTTAGAAAATCTGTAGATGTCAATGTCCATGGCCTTGGTTTAGTCTGAAGATGTAGCTAAACGCATTATTTGCATATTCTTTGGGGAGATTTCTCTCCATAGCATTTGTAAAGCTCTTGTTAACGACACATATCACCTTGGTGCTCATGTCCTCAAGGAGTTATTAGTCTTGTTTAAAATAACACAAGTTTAAATAATTCATAATTCAGGCTCATTTAGCAGAAACGGGGTGGGTGTGTGAACAGCGGGACAGGTCTTGCATTATAAAGACTATTAATATTCCATAAGGCACATAAGCAGCTCGGCCCATTTCTTTGTCACGTCATAATAAAGGACTAACACCTGGGAGCTTCCATGAAACAGGCTGATATCAGATGACTATATTAGTGTAAGTGTTGCACTGAGGTGTTCTTGTGTGTTTGCATTTAGGCGATGCTCATCAAATTGAGTTACTCCCAAATTCCCTGAAGAATAACCTGCCCAAATTGCTTCTTTCTCCCTTTTTTCCACTCTGCCACCTAAACAGATGTTGACACTCTCTATCCATCTAAGAGTCATGGACAGTGCCCTGTGGAGGAGTGACTGGGGAATTGTGGCTGATACACATATTGTGTGGCTCACGGTCGCTGTAGGCACAGTTTGAAGTCAATATCCATAATTTGAATTGCAAATTGGTACATACACCGATATCACCTCACCGTTTGCAGGGGATGAATGTGAGGACAAGGTCATGGTTATGGGATCAGAGACCCTGACTAGGTCCTTGTCACTGGCAGACATTGGCTGTTATTGTAATTAAAACTGTAATGGATGAATTCATTCAACAGTTGCATACCGTATTGAGCGCAAGAACCTGCTTATTCACTAACCACCCACAATACAACTTAGAATTTGAGATTTTTTAATAATGTCATTCCAAACCTATATGCTGCACTTTTCTGTGTGAAACACAAGAGAATTTTGAAGAATTTTCTTGCATCTTTTTACCTACACTGCCAGTCAAACGTTAGTAATAATTGAGTTTTTTACATTGAATTTAAGCATAAGAAGTCTCTTATGCTCAGAAAAAAAATAAAAAATAAAAATAAATAATAATAATTCATGTTGTTCTAAACATGTTCTAAACATTATTTTCTCTGTGAAACAAAAAAGGGGAATTTTTAAGTATTTTCTTTTTTCTTTTTTTTTTGAGAGTGGAACACATTTGTTTGGAACACTTTTCATTATGTCACTCATCTGAAGACATTTAGAAATCATCTAATGCCAGACTAGCAATGGAAATCGAATTACAATCGCGCGCCTGTGGAGTGCATCCAGTTTGTCATTGTGCATCTGTATAAATCATTTATTTTGAGTTGGATGTCATCCATCTCCTTGTCAAATCAAATCTCATGATAATCAAGATAATCACAATAATTAAATCTTGGTAAAATGTATTATGTGATGCAAGAAGCCTACATTTAAACCACAACTTTTCTCTGAGGCGGCAAAGTCTTTAAAAAAAAATGTTTGGATAAATGTAAAAATTGCAGAGGAAAGGAGCATCTCTTTAGCCTCTCTTGAGCTTACTGTGTTCTCATTGAGATTCTGAGGCATGAATGCGAAAGGCAAAATAAAGGTTAGAAGTCACATGAGACAAGGTAGTGCCTTCATCTTATTGTGATTGGCTGAATGTTCTCAACCGCTCTGCAAATTTTGCCTTAAAATTGTGTAAATGGCTGGCCTAATTACAAATTAAACAGCATACCTACTCGAAAACCACTACTTTCGGTCACGTTCAAATTAGAATGAACTTGAATTTACTTGAATCTGTGAGTGAGCCAGTATTTAGTTCCCAGCTTGATTAAATTCAAGGGGACCCTTCATGTCGGCAGTCATCATTACACTTCCAGAGTTTGCCAAGAATTTGTTGACTAATGGTCCAAAAAGAAAGTAATTATATTAATAATATTGTTCAAGCATCAGTTAGTAGAATGACAAATAAAAGCTACACGAAAATTTGCTTGTTATTATTGCAGCTATTATTTTTCAAGCAAAGCAAAAGTTGTAGAAAAGTTAATGCGAATTAAATATGATTCAGCACAAAGGAGGAAGGAAGGAAGTAAAGAGAGAGAACTGAATTTAAATTGCTCTTTAAACATTTTACAAAAACAAAGAACCACCAAATTTGAATCACATCATAGAAAAAAGCTACAAAAAATAAAAATAAAATTACAAGAAATTTATTAAAAGCAATTCACCCTCAAACACAGAGCACACAGAGAGAAAGAAAGAAATAGAGAGAGAGAGAGAGAAAGAAAGAACAAGTTGTGCAGAGTAGCTGCAGTACAGTGGCCTTAGGCTGGAATGCTGATTGGTTTCATTGCAATATGTGAGCTGTTACAGTGAATTTCTTTCAGTGTCTCCTTGTCAAATCAAATCTCATGATAATCAAGATAATCACAATAATTAAATCTGGTAAAATGTATTATGTGATGCAAGAAGCCTACATTTAAACCACAACTTTTCTCTGAGGCGGCAAAGTCTTTAAAAAAAAATGTTTGGATAAATGTAAAAATTGCAGAGGAAAGGAGCATCTCTTTAGCCTCTCTTGAGCTTACTGTGTTCTCATTGAGATTCTGAGGCATGAATGCGAAAGGCAAAATAAAGGTTAGAAGTCACATGAGACAAGGTAGTGCCTTCATCTTATTGTGATTGGCTGAATGTTCTCAACCGCTCTGCAAATTTTGCCTTAAAATTGTGTAAATGGCTGGCCTAATTACAAATTAAACAGCATACCTACTCGAAAACCACTACTTTCGGTCACGTTCAAATTAGAATGAACTTGAATTTACTTGAATCTGTGAGTGAGCCAGTATTTAGTTCCCAGCTTGATTAAATTCAAGGGGACCCTTCATGTCGGCAGTCATCATTACACTTCCAGAGTTTGCCAAGAATTTGTTGACTAATGGTCCAAAAAGAAAGTAATTATATTAATAATATTGTTCAAGCATCAGTTAGTAGAATGACAAATAAAAGCTACACGAAAATTTGCTTGTTATTATTGCAGCTATTATTTTTCAAGCAAAGCAAAAGTTGTAGAAAAGTTAATGCGAATTAAATATGATTCAGCACAAAGGAGGAAGGAAGGAAGTAAAGAGAGAGAACTGAATTTAAATTGCTCTTTAAACATTTTACAAAAACAAAGAACCACCAAATTTGAATCACATCATAGAAAAAAGCTACAAAAAATAAAAATAAAATTACAAGAAATTTATTAAAAGCAATTCACCCTCAAACACAGAGCACACAGAGAGAAAGAAATAAATAGAGAGAGAGAGAGAGAGAAAGAAAGAACAAGTTGTGCAGAGTAGCTGCAGTACAGTGGCTTTAGGCTGGAATGCTGATTGGTTTCATTGCAATATGTGAACTGTTACAGTGAATTTCTTTCAGTGTGAAAGCTCTGCTCTGGATTGCGATACCACACACACATACACTAATATAACTCATACAACTGGTTTTACACCTTAAAATGTGACTCCAAATAATTTTCTGTGACTAAAACGCACACAGACCTCATTACCATAATTTACACTGCCTTAGATCTGCAAATGCTGGCACACACCCACAGACACACACACTCCACCGTCCAATGCAAACTAATATCATGTTAATGCTTTCATTCACACCTCAAGAACAGAAAGTTTCTCACCTTACATTGCACAGACTTCAGACGTGTGCTATACTGTCTGCACACAACCTACAGAGACCAAGACTATGGCTTTAATTTGGTGTCCCATTACTTTTTTTGAAACCTTAAAGGCACACATCTGATTTTGTTTTTTAATTCATTAAACACAAAAACTTTTTTTACATATTAACTATTACATATTGAAATATTTGTATCACTTAATTTAGTGTGCAACCATGTTTTGTTACAAATAAAATTGCGATACCCAACTTGAATGTGAAAATTAATTAATTTATTTATTTACTTATTCATTTACTTACATTTTGTATTTAATTTGATTAATTTGTACATTTTATTTAATGTTTGTCTACTGTTTACAACTAAACCTACATCACATAAATCAACATTTAATCTTTCAAACATTACATTCTGTACATTCTAAGTACACTAGCACCAAATGTCAGACCGTATGGGGGTCACACAGCCAGAGAATTGTATGCATATCTTCACAGACCTGCTTTTTAAAGAAAGGCTGTGTACTGTAGACCTCAGAATCTGCAACAGATTTGGATCACTAAAACAAAGCCTTCAAAACCCACAGCGTGTCAAGGAAAGTATTTATCGACAAGTGGTGTGAAGCATCATGCCAAGGCACATTTAAAGTACACATAAAGAAAACAACAAAGTATAAGGGTTACATACTTTGGGAGAACCGCATGCAATATCTGCTGTTGAAATGGTCATCGCCTGAAGTGCTCTGTAGAGATAGTCAGAAAGCAGACCTTTTTCTGGACACAAGAGGGGAAGAGGAGTACAAAGGTCAAATATATCTGATATGGAGCTGCACAGTTGAGGCTAAAATACAAGCCAGCATGGAGTCATCCAATGCACAGGACAGTATGTACTGTATGTACGTATAAAATGTATAAAACACACAACAAAATGACTAAAAACCGTAAACAACATTAACATGCAGAAAATATAAATATGAAAATAAAACTCTAATTCAAAATATTACAAATATACATTTATACAAAAACTATTACGATATCTCATTAAATATCAAGGCTGTAAAAAAACCTTCAATACTAAATAAAATGTCAAAGAACTTTATCTAAACATTAGTTTATAAATAAATAAGCTTTTTTTCACAAAATTTGTAATTTGCTGTTGCTCTTTGGATATAGTAAAACACCCACACATGTAGCAGAAAACAAGATTGCTTCACCTTATAGTTGTCGGAATCATAAATGCTACAAAATGCATCATATTTTGTGAGAAAGTATGACTTGCTAGCAAAACAGTGACTATGATTGGAATCAGCACCCCAAAATTACTAAGAAACGAGTATTGGATTTAATTCAGCAAATATGATTAACGGTGTAATGTTGAATTATTATTAATCATTATAGTTTATTATTATGTTATTATTATTATGCATCCTGTGTGTGACTTGTATGTACAGAAAATTACTCAGATCTCATGGTTAAAGGGGGGGGGGGGGCAATCTTCACTAGTTTTCTTTTTGGTCAACGTGGTGTTTACACACAATATTTCATGCCACTTTTGATCATAAATACCCTCTTAACTTCTCACAATCATTCTGACCCTTCACACTGATGTTTCATATTTGCGTTGCAACACATGTTTGTTTGTGTGTGTGTGTGTGTGTGTGTGTGTGTGTGTGTGTGTGATGGTTAT
>NW_015548229.1:271277-301763 GCF_001515605.1 Sinocyclocheilus anshuiensis | reverse complement strand
TTTCTCATGGTTATCACAGCTTTAGACTGTAGCTCTGAGTTCTTGATGGATTCATCATCAACAAGCTCTGGCCCCTTGTGACTGCAGCAGCGCAGATGCTCAAGGTCACCGGTACAGCTTATCAAAAAAAGCGATGAGGGTAAAATGGGAGGGCTAGAGAGAAAGGATGAATGGAGAATAGTTAGAGATGATAGGGTAATTTGAAGTGACAAATATGTGTGTATGAGCTTTAAAAGCCGTGGGTATGTTAAGTATGTAATTAACTAGCAGTAATTGGCCGCCATTTAAAAGCTGTCAATTGATCCTCTTTAATGCAGGGATTTACAGCCTTGGAAGAGATTCTTGACTGGGATTCCTGATTGCCCTTCCTCCTAAAGGAAGCCTTTATGGATTTCCCTCATAAATATTATATTCCGACACTTGAAGTTTGCAAAACAAAGTTGCTGATTCAGGATTACCATTCAAACTTTCAGCAGAAATTCAGCGTTTGTGAAATTACATTTGGGATTTGAGCATATTCGCATTTTTATTCTGATAAATCAAATGCATTTGGGTTTAGTTTGGAGAAGTATTTTGTTGTTCACCTTTTACAATAGATATAGGCCAAACACATCCATTTATTACAAAGAGCTGTATTTCCCCAAAGAAATCGTTAGACTGTCTGAAACAAAACAAACAGTTCAGCATGGTCAAAACTAAAAGATAAGTCTTATTCTGTGGGGTTGGCAAAAAATAATATATTAATTCAGTCACTGGTGCTTCATTTCAACAAGCCAACATCAGCATTTACTAAAAATAGAAAATGCATGACATGGGAATTCACTAGTTTTTTATTTTATTTCTTATAATGCAGGAAAACAGGTGCAGTTTAAGGTCTGTGATGGAGTCTTAACCTTGCAAGACGGTGATCTAAGTAGCTATGCTGTATCTACTGTATATAAAAAAAGATTTTCTGAGGTTGTAAATAGTTATGACTATCGCAGTATGTTTTACAAGAAAATACTATTTCAGTTCTTCTTCACAATTCAAGGTTACTTGCCATTTCTTTGTAATTGTTTTGGAAATTTACTTGCAATTTCTGAGAGAAATTTGTTTCAACACCAAATATTTTTTCAGTGTATACACGATTGTAGTATGAATCAATAAGAGATTTACAGTTCAGACTAAAATCTTTAGTACATTCTTATTTGATGAGTAGTTCAAATGCAGACAAATACACATTTAACTTGGTGGAATCTAATCTAATCTAATTTTTAATTTGTAATTTGTAATTTATATAATAGAACTGTAGAATTTTGTCGGTGTTGATAGCTTTGGGCAGCGCACCGACATGTAGCGCCATTGCGATTTGGGCGTCCCGAGTTCGAGTCCCAGCTCGCGGACCTTTCCTGATCCTGCAACCTCCCCAACTTTCTCCCCCCACACTCTCCACCCCTTTCAAAATCATATATTTTAAAAAATAACGATAATTTTAAAATAATTGTAGAATTTTATTGATATCTGAATATATAAAAAAGTATGTGTTAGCTCAACATAAAAAATTAACTCAACAGTTTGCATCAATTTTTTTGAGTTATGACAACTTCTCATGAAATAATGTTCAACCAACAAACCACATTGAGTTAAGAACTTAATTATTTGCAGGGTTTAAATTGGGGGTTTGAGCCCCGGCACATTGACTCCGGGGCTCGACATTAAGGCTTCATTAACTCCAGACAAGCAAGCATGCTGAGGTAAAAAATCAAAATGAAAAGTTATTATATTCACATCAAACAACGTTTTCACCATTACGACTGTTTAATAGTTCAAAAACAGTTCAATAAGCAAGTACAATAAGGTCACTTACATTTTAGGCAGAACCACAGCGCATCTCACAGCAACCAGCCGATTCATTGCTGATTGATTCCGTGTTCTGAACGAATCGGTTGAGTCAAAGTTTCATTAGCCCATGCGTAAACATCTGATGAATCAGCCGTTTGAACGAATCGCTTGAATGAACAACTCAGTGACTCACTCATTAAACGCTCACTACTGGCACCTACTGGCGTTTTAATTTAGTTTAAAAGTATAATTTTCACCATCATTTCTTGTTTGTCTATTCCAAAAAAAGATTTAAAGCAGTCTCATAACATTATTCAATGCAATTGTATTTTTTTTCAGTGTAAATGATTTAATTTGATAACGTAGAGATAACAATAAACATTATTATAAATGAATTTATAGATTAAATGTAAGAATTTGAAATGAAAGATGAAGTATTAATGAGGTTAGGGGGCAAATGCCCTCTATAAAGGTAAAAAATGCCCTTGGATTAAATATAAAAAAAATGCAGATTTATATGTCACAATATATATATATATATATATATATATATATACAGTATATGAGAAATGCAAAAATGTTTATTTACCATAATTATCCAAAATCATGCGTGACCGTACGGTTGATATGTCTGTAAAGGGCATCATATAACATATATATTGCCTTACGTCTATATATATTATAGAGACACTTAAATATAATTTTTAAATAGAAATAGAAATAGTTCTCTGAATTTGAATCAAGATTTACCATGGACTGACATCTCAACCGTACGGTAGAGTTTTATATAAAACATAAATTAAAAAACAAAGTGCTTGGGACTATTTATTAGATGTCTACTAATAAGAATTTTAAGTTAAATATTTTTTTCATTAGCTCCTTTTAGGGGTGAAAGTTAACGGGTTAAAACACCGTTTTAAATACTTTATTAAAGAAAGACCTTGAACATGATCTAAAAGAGCTTTCCAAGTCACATCAGCATATCAGGAGCCTAAAGTTATTCAATTAATTGATAGTTGAAGTTTTGGCTGTGGGAAAAAACTGAAGAGAAGATAGTATAGCATGTATCTGATAGGACGAAAGTCTTAAAATGCTGACATGATCATTAAACTGTAGATCAGAAGCGCAAGCGTGGTGGAGTGTGGAGATTTGAGCTCCCCTATCAGCAGATGAATAGATCACACGATGTCTTTGATTCAATGTGCTGCTTCTGCAATTTTTTGGCGTTTTAAAAGCTTATGATCATAATGGTCGGCCAATGCAACTGATCTGACCTTTAGACACTGCTGCACTCTTGCTTTACAGGGTCATTCCAAGATCTTGGCCATTTTTCCATTGCCCTTCATTGACACCCCCGATTAACATCAGGTATATTCAATGTTAAAAGTGAAAAGGCTGGTGCATTGAAGAGCTTCTCTGATTTGACCCTTAAATTTACTTTTGTAATTTTAAGAGAGACAATAGTTACATTGTTAATATGTTAAAATTCTAAAATTCTTTCAGAATATGTCATGTTGTTTATGTATGTTAATTTGTAACTTGTGTAAAACGAACATGGACATGCAGAGGCAAAGATTTTTTTATAAATATATGTTGAATATTTGAGCAGTGCAATTATTTACCTGCTACAGTATTGTTTAACTTCACTGTACTGTACAATATACTGTATATTGTAAACACTTTACTTCATATAATATGTGCTATGGCAACCATACATTAAAAACTGCCTTAGAAAATGTCAGAAATGGTTTGCAGTTTAAAACGATCTTTGAAATGGCTGATGCAGTCCATTCTGATTCACCATGATTCTGATTAGGTCATAACAGAAACAGGACAGTGCCAGTGTTACTCAATCCAATAAAATCTAAAGCCATTGCTAGAAAAAAAGGGGTAAAGTACTGTTTTTTCCCCTCTTTCTTCTCCTGAAAACTCTTATTAGCCTTTCACCTGTAGCTCAGAGCACTGTTTGAATAGCTCCATTCTTCTCATCTACACAGTCAGCCTTTACTTACATTCTCACTCTCCCTCTATTTCTCTCTTTCAATCTATTTGTAGCCCCCTGAATGTCTTTCAATCAGTATGGCAGAAATGGGGTGGAGAGAGAGAGAGAGAGAGAGAGAGAGAGAGAGAGAGAGAGAGAGAGAGACGGGTGAAGGCTCCTTGGAATGTCGATCCATCATCAGTAGGACGGGTCTCTACTGAGCTCAGTCATGCTGTAATTTCTCCTTTTCTATTGAGACGCTCAGCACTCCCCCTCCATCGATCCATCATCAGTAGGACGGGTCTCTACTGAGCTCAGTCATGCTGTAATTTCTCCTTTTCTATTGAGACGCTCAGCACTCCCCCTCTGTCCTATTGACAACCGAAAATGGCTTTGCCAACCTGACTGACAACTTTGTCTACCTGACAGAAAGCATAAAGCAGAGGCACAGAGATCAGACCAATAGAGCTGTGGACATTACGCTATTCTATAATGTTGCATTGTATTAGGGATGTCATTGTGGTGTGGAGGTTTTGTGGACTATTTGTGTTGTCTGTGTGTGTTTCTATTGTACTCTTTGTGGGCTGCTCTGGAACAATCTCTTTGTCTGTTTTCACTGTTCTTCAGAACTAAGGTAGAAATGTTACTTCTACCTTTCTTGACCCTCACAGAAGCTCAAAGTCATGGTCTGAGAAAACTCATTTCACTTACTAGATGGAGGTATGAATGGACTGACAGGCCGTGTTTCCTTTGAATTGCCCAAATCTATCTTACTGGCTCCTCAGAAAAGGTACCCTTTTCTTTATATTTTTTTAATTCATTTATTACGCAGCTCTCTGGAACACCTGATTCTGATTCAATTACAACATTAAGCAGTCAAATGTAACAAAATATATACAAATATATACTGTATAAAAAAGACATGATATAGATGTATGTATGTATGCATACATACGTGTGTGTGTGTGTGTGTGTGTGTGTGTGTGTGTGTGTGTGTGTGTGTAGACAGACAGACAGACAGACAGACAGACAGACAGATATAGATAGATCAGTCATCATCACAATTGATTGCACTTTAGGGTGATCCACATATTGCAGTATATTCTTATAATGCAGAGCTTCTCAAACCTGTCCTGGAGACCCCGACCACTGCACATTCTGGATGTCTGCCTTATCAGACACACCGATTCTGAGTCTTATAATGACCTGATAAGTTGAATCAGATGTGTTAGGAAAGGGAGCCATCCAAAATGTGCAGTGGTGAGGCTGTCTGCAGGACAGATTTGAGAAGCACTGTTTTAATGGATTGTTTTTCCTTTGAGAGACAATAAATACCAGTTTCTCTGTCCTGTTATGAACAACAAAGCAGCAACCTCTAAGACGGTCTGCCATATTGATTAATGTTGCCGTACTGTCAGTCAGCTGTGTAGACAGGCTGTTTGCTTCCCGAGCCTCTTGTGAAAATCACATTCATTATGTCCTGCTGCAGAGCGTGATGTTCACTCTAACAATGCAGCACTGCAGGTATGAAAAATGGAAAGATGAGTTTCCTTCCAGCATCCTCACGAAATAAGATCCTGTTTTTTTTTTTCTCCCCTGTCCACATTTTTATTTTGAATAGGACTCTCAGCCATGTCCTAATGGCCCAGAATCCTCATCTCTTTGGCCTAGATGCGTTTCATCCCATGAGAGTAATTAAGTTACCTGTAAATATCCACTTCCTGTCCATTCATCCCTGCAACATGAGCATGTTTCTTATGGTAATTACATTATGGTTGCTCTTCCATGAAGCAGTTTAAAAACAAATTAATTTGCTTCAGTGTCAGGACCATAGGTTAGACCATACAGAATGGATTATTGTAACAAGAAGTGAATATTTAAAATCCTGCTATGTGTGACCCTACTTAAACTATTTCAGATAATGCATCCACACATTTAAATTTACCGAAAGGATGACATAATCGGGTGAATTTAATAAACAGTTGTGCCACTTTTGACCTGGGTATTTTAGCATAAAAACTCATTGATTAATTTTCCGCAATCTGGATTAATCAGGCACATTTAGCACTACCGCATATGAATCTCATAGTAATTGTTGTAAGATTTAGCACAAACACGCCTTCTATGTAAATTAGTTTCATTATAGAGTGTACAAAAGTCAATGTGAATTGCCTGGATCAATTAACGTTGTAATATTATCTCCTACCGAAATCAGGCAGTAAACAAGTTGTTTTAAAAGAGACGTTCGTGTTCATTTTCAAGTGATTACGGGCTGCCAACAACTGATGATAAAATGATAGAGAGGAGTACTATAACTGGGCATATACCCAGAATTAATTTAAACACATCACTTCAATCAAATGCACATCCACTATGCTGTGCAACGCAGGGTAAAAACAGCTGGGAGAATGGTTTTGATAGAGGCAACACACCTGCGGCAAATGAGAGGTGGAGAATGAGTGAGCAACTGAGCATGTGCAAAAGACCATTTACAAATCGGGTACTTAAATTGTTAACTATATCACAATTAGCAAATGAAATTAATACAACAGGGGCCTTTAACACAACACCGTTTTCAAGTGAAAACTGAAAACTTTTTATGTATTTCGGCCATTCATTTACATAACAACAGCGTTTTGGAGGCCTAAAACTCAAACTTTTGAAAGTACCACTATTGTCTCTGTGTAAACTACAAAAATGCAGATTTGTAAAACCGGTGATGTCATGCACATGCGTATTACATGTTTGCGTATTGTTTCTTTACAAAGTGACATTGCCAACTACTGGCCTGGCATGCATAATACAGCGTTTTAAGTCATGTGAACTGGGATCATTTTGTATATATATATATATATATATATATATATATAAGCATGTTAAAAATATGAGGTCATCCCTACAATTTCCAGTATTTGGTGTTTTGTAGGTTGCATGGTCTAAAAGCAGCATGTACATTCTTAAAAAATTATCCTTGTGAGTTTCACGGATGGAATGAGAGCATACGGGTTTGGAACAACATGAGGGTGAATAATGACAATACTTTTGACAGAATATTTTGGGGTGAACTATTCCTCCAAAGGAATTACCCTGTGGAGTCATGGAGAAAAAGGCATGCGGTTGCCTTTAACACAACACCGTTTTCAAGTGAAAACTGAAAACTTTTTATGTATTTCGGCCATTCATTTACATAACAACAGCGTTTTGGAGGCCTAAAACTCAAACTTTTGAAAGTACCACTATTGTCTCTGTGTAAACTACAAAAATGCAGATTTGTAAAACCGGTGATGTCATGCACATGCGTATTACATGTTTGCGTATTGTTTCTTTACAAAGTGACATTGCCAACTACTGGCCTGGCATGCATAATACAGCGTTTTAAGTCATGTGAACTGGGATCATTTTGACAATGTTATCGTCTGTCTATGAGTATACACTTACACATGGTGATCAAATGTAATCTAAGTGACAAAATTAAATTCTATAAAGTGGGGCAGTTCCAACTTTGCAAGGACAGTCTGGCGTCTTTATGCACCAAGAGCTTGTAACACTCCAAAGAGAAAGGAAAAATTGAAATCGCATCATATGACCCCTTTAAAGCTTCACAATCATGGTCAAAATTAAAATATGGACTATTTTATAATGTTTTTTAAACATTACTTTTTAAATAGACTTTTTTTAATCCAAAATGTATTGAAATACTGTATAACAAATGAGGCAAAACAAGATAAACTTGTGGAAAATATAACTGCATTATAAATCAACTGCATTACCTTTATGGGTTTATGTCCTTTTTAAAGCTTCACTGTCAAAATTAATGAATGGACTGTTTTTTTATTGTGTTTTTTAAATGAATTTCCAAAGACAACTGTTAGTGTTAGTATATTTTTTTTACTTTTGAAGACTTGGAAAATATCACAAATCAATTGAATTGCCATTATGGGGGTTTTGTCTTTATTAAAGCTTCACAATCATTGTCAAAATAAATGTATGGACTATAGTTTTTTTTATCCAAAATGTATCAATACATAATAAATGAGACAAAACATGCACATTAGATGATTGGAAAATATCACACAAGCCAACTGCATTACCTTTATGGTCTTCTTTCCTTTTTAAAGCCTCACAATCATAGTCACAATGAATCTATGGAATTTTAAGGTGTTTTTAAAACCTTTTTGGTTTGGTTATATATATATTATATACAAGATAGAAACTTGCATGAAATGAGCAGAACTTGTATAGCAAGACAGTGCGCTGAATTCCCCCGGTGGTCATAGTTCAGGAAAAGCAGGTGATTGGATATGCACCAGTAGAGGAGACAGATGCAGAGTTGTGTGGAAGGTTGTTCTTATTTCCTCTCTCACTCATCCTCAAGGGATCTGGGAAGAATCTAGTTCTCTCTTCTTCTGTCTTTCCATCTCAGCCTCGCTCTCCTGTTCACTGGCAAACATTCTCTCTTTTCCCTCTCTGTAACTATAACCTTAGTCTGATGAAAGTCAAATCCAGGCCCAAGCTGAGAGAGCTCTCCCAAATGTCATAAAAAGAGGAACAGAGGGTGTGTTGGGTCAAAGGTAGAACTATCTAAAGAATTCTGTTTTTTTTTTTTGTGAGCTTGCAGGACATGCTCTTTGTATTCTCTGTGATGTGTGATCAGAGAGAAAGACTTACATACATTAATAAACAAGCCTATAAAAAAAGCACGGCATCACAGCAGTGATGCAATAAGAAAGCAACAAAGAGCAAATGTGTGAGAGAAAAGCTTTTTGTTAGGCAGCGCTAATTAAAACATAATCTGAGAAAGAGACCAGCTCATCACTCGCTCACACGGAGGGATTTCAGACTGATGTTCTCGAGCTGCAGTCTCGCACCTCTAACAAGAGCCAAGCTTCTTTCACAAGACGTGTTCCAGGGGGCTCTTCAAGATGGCATTTGCAACTAAAAAGAGCCAGAATTAATTATTTTTTAATTCTGTCGAGTCATTCTTTAAGCCCCTGTTCAAGGGAAGATAAGTTATGGGTCATTTTAGTAATTGAGACTATTTGAACAGTTAAAACTTGAAAAGATCATTTAGGAATGGCTGTCATCACTTTACTGAAGTGACATTTTAAAGTAAGAGATTATTAAGGATTTGGGGATGCAATATCTTTCTTCAGTTAAAGTATTCACAACACAGTAACATCTAAAAAATGGCTAATGCCCTAGTATAAATTCGGAAGCTCAGTTTTTTTAAATGCTGTATTCACACTTTTTTATATATAATTCATGTTGATAAATATTTTAAATATTCATAAATATTAAAATTAATATGTGTTTCATTATTCAAAATTTGGTTTGTATTTTTGAAAAAGTAAAAATACTTTGTTCTGTTATCATTTGACATTGCATTTTTTAAATAATTTTGCACATTTTAATCAAACAAATTATCTACAATTTTAAAAAATAATAATAAATTACAAAAATTAATTATTTAAATTATTCAAAATATTATTTTCCTCAAGATAAATGTTTGCCATTTCACTTTGATTTATCATTCGACACATTAAAACATGCAAAATGATAAAAATGTAATCATATAAATGTATTACAATATAAATAAAATAAAATAAATATTTCTAATAATTAAATAAATTCTTTATATTAAAATTAAAATTAAATGAATAATAAAATATATTCAAATTATTATTTTCTTCATGATACATGTTATGCCATTTCAATCAGAGTAAAAAATACAATGCATATGAAATACTGACTAAATATAAAGGGAAATAAATAAATAAAGTCTGAAGGTAGCAGCTCAGTGACCAAAAGACATAGTGATTGCAGCTTACACTTCATTCGAGTATTTCAGTAATGTGGGAGGAAATGGGTATTTTATAGGAAATGTCAGAGGTCAGGTCCGGAGCTAATTGTGGCTGAAAAGAATGCAAAAATACATATCATTTAGGCTGAAATTAAAACTTTCATACAACTCCAGTATACTTGGGGAGATGCCAACTTCAGGGCATATTACATCTGGCAAGCTGTCTTTCACAAGCTCCTTCTGTACTTCACTGATGTAGAACCTCCAAACGAAAACCTTCCAGTAGCTCCACTGGTTTGATTCCCAGGCAATACTGATAAAAACGTATAGCTTGAATGCACTGTAATTTGCTTTGGATAAATATGTCTGCCAAATGCATAAATGAAACTAAAAGGCAATGCATAAAACAAACAGACCGGGCTGTAATGCTTTAGCTAATTAAACCCTGACATCAGAATAGGGTGAAAATCCATTTGACACACAGTCATATCACACCTAACAGTCCCGTAAGTCTGTGTGTCTTTGCAAACATCAAAACACAGCACTTGTGGCGTGCACCATTGAAAATATCCCAGCTTGAGAGGAATATATCCCCGAGGGTCAACAGCAAATGAAACATAGCCAATTCTAAATAAACTACACACCAGGAAATTTTCTGTCCTGGCAGGTTTGTCCCCTCGTGTCACAATGGGGAGCGTGTAAAGAGAAGGTTAGCAATTTGAGATTTGCTAGTGCTGCATGTGAAATGCAATCAGTCAGCAGCTGCTGAGTAATGTGGCGTGGCTGTCACGCCTGCGCCGCCTTTTTCTCTTGGCCGCTCTTTTCCGCCGAGAGTGCGGCGAGAATTTCAATGGCTGCTCTCATCAAAAGAGGATGTTGACATGCATCAGGCGAACAGCAGCGTCGGCTCTGACAGAATGTTAAATGTTCGCATTACACACGGCAGTCGGGGATCTATTTGCAGTTTTTGCATTTTTGTCATTTTTCATCATCAACATTTTGGTAATTAGAGGAGAAATTCCACCGCTGTGGTTCCTTAAGCACTCACAGACCAAAAAAAGAAAGAATATTTTACATTCAAAAGGAGCTTTGAGTTGCACATCTAAGAATCTGTGAGAATAAAAGAGCTTTAAAAATTAGGACTCTTAGGAATAGCGTAAATGGCACTACTACAATAAGATTTGAATATAATAAGTGTCTATCTATAGCACAATAATCACACAAAGCAAACGTGTCAATGCATCGTGATTGGGTCATAATGTTATTTTATTCTTTGAGATGCAGGATTTTGATTACGATTTGATTATGATTTTGATATTGATTGCCCTTCACTAAGGATGGAATACTTAATTTCTGCAAAAGCTTCTTGAATGTGTTCCTTTTTTTTCCATGAACAAGAGCTTGTAACACTCCAAAGAGAAAGGAAAAATTGAAATTGCATCATATGACCCCTTTAAATAAAATATCTCCTTTTGAATTGGACTTTGAACTTTGCAGAATTGTTTATGCTCAAACAGCAACATTACAGACTAACTAAAATTGAAAAAGTGAAAAAACATAATAGGACCCCTTTAAAGGAATAGTTCACACTGAAAAAAAATAGTGGTGAAAGCATTGAAAGTGAAAGTTTGTGTTCTCAGTGAAAGTTTTCACTGAGAACACAAACTTTCACTTTCAATGCTTTCACCACTATTTTTTTTCAGTGTGAACTATTCCTTTAAAGGGGTCCTATTATGTTTTTTGCTAGTAAATTTGACAAATAATTACAGAGAAACAGCAAGTAACACACAGAATTAAATGTGACATTTTGAAGTAGAAAGACTGCAATAGCTATTTTAAAACATACTGTTATATTTACAACTTCATAAAATAATTTTGAAAGTGCACCCCCAAATTGTTGTTATTACATTGTTTATGCAATAGTATTTTAAATTATTTTAATTAAATTATTTGGTAACACTTTAAAATAAGGTTCCATTTGTTAACATTAGTTAACAACATTAGTTAACATGAACTAACAATGAAAAAATACTTCTAAAGCATTTATTAATCTTAGTTAATGTTAATTTCAACATTTTTAAATACATTATTTAAAATTAGAAGTTGTATTTAATATTTTTTAAATGGACCTGAGCTAACATTAACTAAAATGAACAGTTATCAAAGATTAATAAATACAAATGTATTGCTCATTGATAGCTAACATTAACTAATGGGAATCAACACTTAAAAACTGTTATGGTCTTTTTGGAGTTGACATATGTGTACTTGCAAGATTCTACAGAAAACATATTTTTTTAATAGAAATAAAAATAACAACTTTTTGATTTAGAACGCCATGAGGGAAAATAATGTAAATACTGACAGGATTTTAGGTTGAGCTCTTCCAAGCCTTTCGATCTTCACTGAACTAGCTTTAGAAGTTAGTTCACATACTTTAGAGTAAGTTGCAAAAATGGACACGACTGCTCGGCGCACTCACCAGAACTGAAAACCAAGAAATGACTTCATGGTTAGAGTCAAAGGTTATGCTTTGGGGAGAGTGTGAAGGAACACACTACCATACACTCACCCCGGAGAAGAAAAATAAAATCCGAATGATTTCCTTCATAGCTTTTCCTTCCCAGCTAATAGAATCCAGAAGACCCAGAGAGAAATCTTTCTCAGTTTTTCAATAACATAGCCTTTATTTGTGGAGTCAGCACATACAGGTGGTCAGGTGGTGTGGTGGAAAATCATTATGAACCACATTAATGCAATCTCAAGTTTAAAAGTCTGTGCTGCAAAGTCCTGGTTTCATATCTCACGAGAAAAAACAAGCCTGATCAAATTGTGGGTTACCCTTCTTAACTTTCCAAACAATGGCTAGGGGGTGCTGCATGTGATTGTGAAAGAAATAAGTCTTTGTGTCCTAAGAGACAGATTGACAAAAACAACGGAAGTCATTGACAAAGATTTGCAAACCTAAGCTGTGTTTGTTCCATGCAGCTGACACAGAGAAGGAGAAAAGGTGAAATCACAAGGGATGAAGGTCAGTTTAAACCTGTTTCCTTTTGTGTTTAAGTGAGTTTGTGTGCTTGACTTAAGAAATTCAGAATGACTTCTGCTAATAATCACAGATGAGGATACTAGGGGCTGTAATTAATTAAAACTTATCATGGTCTAGTAGTCAGCACATTATGGTGTATGCATATCAAACTAGAGCAGCCTTGGCTCAAATGCTTGCTTCACTTTGTCAAGGATGACTGCAATCACTGTATCAAGAAGACATTCAGATCATATTCAGAACTACAGCATATAGGCCAGAAGCACAGAATATACAGGGAAATCAGGGCTTGTTATCACATGAATTACTAAACGAATTACAAAATATATGAAATTCTCAATCTTATGACATTTTTTTCTTGTGACAATAACTTAAGCTTTCGTCTGCATGTGCAAGGTAACAAAAATGAACATAACATAACATAACAGAATCAGAATCAGAATCAGAATGAGTTATAACATACCATAACATAGACATAAACATAATTTTATAAAATCATGACTAAAGTTGTGCAGTTACCAGCCAAACCCTGCACCGGGACGGTTTAGAGACTGGTTGTGTGCAGCTTTAGTTAACTATAAAATAGATTTTTAAAAAATCATAATAATTTAATTTAAATAACCAGCAGGTCCTTTGTATTACATAATGCATATTCAGTATGCAATCGTTGTATTCATTATTCATACTCTCCTATGTTAACCAACCCCAAACAACACCACTCAAAATCTTTTCTAAACCCTCATGTTGTGTTCTAGTAATTTTAACCCAGAGAGGGTTTTCTTTTTTCCCGAAAATGCTAATTAATGTTATTGAATTGGACAAATATTTACTGACTTTGCTCATACAGGATATAACAACTTCCCAAAAATTATTTTGATAATTATTGTAGTTTTCTGGGATTTTTTTCATACCTTGTTGCACTTGTGGTGTTCCCTACAAAAAATTGCTATATGTTATATTATTACTAAATATTGGATTCAGTCTTTTTTATCAACTTGTTTTCTTTCTATTAGCATAGGTTTTGTATTTCTTTTTTAGAACTGATTGATCGTAGACCTCACTGATCTAAGCTTATGCACCTCAGTTTTTGAGAGAACATTGCCAAAATGATCCACAAATAATGGTTTTCCTCCCTTCACTCAAAAACTGAGGTGCATAAACCCAAGTGTTAGTAGAGTTAACCAAAAGTTGAGTGACAATTTATTTTGATATTCCACTACTATAGTTCTGTCAGGACCACTATCGTCAAAATGATGAACACATAATACTTAGTTTGGATTGGCGGCATGGTTCTGTTCTGGGCAAAAACTCCCTGACCATGCATGCAGCCTATCATGAATGAGTAGGGAGAGCAGCAATAACCCCCTTAAAGTAAACAGAACAGAACCAAATGTAGCAGGTATCATTAATTGTCCTAACGACAATTTTAGTGTAACAACATTATTCAAGATAAAAGGAGTCTTATTTAGGAAAACAAGGAATATCAGAAAACCAAGTCCTGACTGTGTCGAAAGGAGGAGCTGGGGATGGAGGAGGGTAAATAAAGCTGCTGAATAATACTGAATAGACCATATGCCGTGATAGGTGTTGTATTCCTATAGGTAGACATGGATCCGCTGAGAGTGAGCTGATGCATGCTTGACTCACGTGACCTGCCAGCACTAACGCTACACTTGATTTCTACTAGTATGTATTACTAGTATACATACTACTACATGTATATGTATATGTACTACTACATACTACATGTATATGTAGTAAGTATTAGAAGACTAACTGCTTAATATCTGCTAACACTTTTTTTTTTTGATGGTCCCCAACAGACATTCTAGTACTGACTATAAGTAACTTTGCAAGTATATATCAATTATACTAACCCTAACCTAACAGTCTATTAATACTCTAATGAGAGTTAGTTGACATAGTTGCAAAGTTACTTATAGTTATAGACTGTCTAAAGTCGACTATTAAAATAAAGTGTAACCAAATTTATATGAGAAACCAAATTTATATAACTGGTTTCCATTACTATTATCTAACACTGCTATATTAAATAGATCTCTCTAAATATTTCTTACAGCATTTTTAGTTGAGTGGATTCATTTTACGCCTCAACAGGTTTTCCTCTTTTATGTCTTGAAAGAATCAATGTGTGTGGTTCAAGAGAGCAAACGTTTAGAAATTTCATTTCTGTCACTTCAACAACCCCCATTCAGTTCGGTCCTCAACCAATGACTGAACATGCTTCATCAGGTTCTTCTAAAAGACCAGCAGTAGTCGTTGGAATTGTTGCACCTATTCAGCTTGTTTAGATTTACCTAACACATTCTCTACAAAAGGGCTCATTTTGAATGACATTATTTGCAATTATATGCATAAACAGGTTGAGCTATAAAACAAGTTGAGCTATAAAAGTGCAGCGCAACATGATGGAGAATAAAATGGCAACATTTGTCTTTGCTTAATAGAGGGTGAACTGTCACTTACCATAGTAATGAACTGGATGATGGCCAAACATATGCAATCAAAATAATGGAGGTTATAATAATAATGCTGTTTAATTAACAACTGCTCAGGGAAGCGTCAAGCTGTGGTTGTAAATAAATAAGCGTAAAAGAATGTAATGTTTAAACATACAATGGTGACACAAATGGAATTAGTAAATGATAATATAAAATATAATTTTGAAATGACTAAAAATATAATTGGTCAAATTAATGTTTTGCCTTTTTATTCTTGCAGAATTTCTATACTGAATCTTTTCCATACATCTGCATTCATAGTAACACATCTACTGTATCAAGCTCCAAAAGGGAGAGGGGGAAAAAACATAATAAAAGAGAAAATGAAGTAATAAACATAATAATGCATCTTAATAGTAGTACTTCATGACTATTTGTCTTAACTAAAACCAGTAGAATCTCCATATGTGTATGTGCAGATTTTGTCTAAATCACAATCACAATGATTAATTTCACTCTTTCCGTTTTATTGCTGTTTGTGCCATAATGTATCTTAATAGTAATAGTTCATTACTATCTGTCTTAACTAAAAACAATAAAATCGCTATATGTGTATGTGCAGATGTTGTCTATATCACAATCACATAGATTAATTTCACTCTTACTGTTTTATTGCTGTTTGTGCAACAAATTAACCTAATGTTTAAGGAGGTAGTTTAGCTAAATGCAGCTCAATATTTTCACCGAAAGCTGTTTTCAAACACAGCCCATTGATTTCAGTGAAGATCAATTTTAATGTGTTCCCCGAAATTGACCGCGTTGTACATATATCTGTTATCATTTAATTGCTTCATATAAGGAGACAGATGTACAGTGTTTACAGCCAGTCACAAATATCACTATAACATTCACTAACCAAACTGAGGCGAATACTATTACAGTATGTGAATGGAAATGACTAGAAAGTCCTGATTCATGTTTGTTTTCATGGCACATTAATGTCAGCATCACACTACTGCTTCAGTTGAATGAGCAGCTGCTTAACACTAGAAATATGTCTGAGGAAATTACATGTATCATCATGTTACCAATAACAACATATTGCTTGTCACAATTTTAAATAATTAATTTTCCTTCCAATGTAGCTGAATAAGTAAAAAGACTGTAGAATTAATAATTATAAAAATGTAGTGGTAAAAATCCAAACCAAGTAGCGTGTTTTAGTTGAATTAACATGACATGGTTTGATCCTGTTTGGACACAGGATGCCAAAACATTCAGATCAGCTACTGTAATCTGGGAATAACTGTATGCTGAGTATGCAGCATATACATGGGGAAAAATGTAGAAACAATTTTCACTCAGAAATTGTTAGTAAATTTGACAGAAATGGCAAATAACACATTAAATGTGAAATTTTATATATAGTATTTTCTTGTAAAACATACTCCAATAATCTTTGTTGTATTTACAACTTTGGAAAATAATAATAATAATAATAATAATTATTATTATTATTATTATTATTATTGGTAACACCTTATGTTATGGACCAATTCTCACTATTAACTAGTGGCTTATTATCATGCATACTACTAGCATATTGGCTGTTTATTAGTACTTATAAAGCACATAATAATGCCTTATTCTGCATGACCATATTTTAGATCCTGAAATCCTATACCCCATACCTAAACTTAACAACTACCTTACTAACTGTTAATTAATAGTGAATGTGTTCCCTATTCTAAAGTGTTACATTATTATTATTAATATATTTTTTTTATTTTGCAGTAGAGGCTCTCATGTACTATTTAAAGGTTCCATGTTCTACACTTTTTAGTATGTAATGTTGTGGCATGCATAATGCACACTGTTGTTCATCAGGGCATGTTAAGCTGCTGAATATTAAATAAGATTGATCGTGGGCAGCCATATGTTAATGTACTCATGATTCCTTAAGGGTTTCTGAATGACTCGTATTTGAAGCATATGCTCCAGAAATGTTCTGAAGGTACTAAAGAGGGAGCTTTGCATTGCTTGTGATGTCTAAATAATGCATGAATCTCTGTTATTTCAAAAGTAAAAGGAAAATCATGTTTTACATGATATGTTCTTCATAGTGTCCAGAAAATTTTATCACTTCATGTTAGTGGGGAATGGATGGAGAGAAAAAGTCTGGGAGAACAGAATTAGTGAACAGTTTTAAAGTGCTTTATTCTATAATTTCCTTTATTATATGTGTTCTTTGAGTATTTTGCCAAGTTTTCAATTAAAATATCTAAACATCCCTACAGCAAGATCTTTAGAAGTTAACGATTGGCATTCACTCAAGAAAATTTATTTTGTTTTGAAAAGTATTATATAAAATCTAACAATGACAGTTTATAGAGACCACTTCTTTAAAACTCCAAAAAAGGACCATAAAAGTTTTTGTTTTAAGGTTTGAGACAGCGTATGGTTTGCAATGACATGGGTGAGTGAATAAAATGTAATTAAAATACTTCTATTTATATAAATCTAATAATAAAATACATAAACAAGATAAATATATTAAATAAAACTAAGACTAAAATATTTTATTTTATTTATTTATTTTTGCAGTTTGTCAACTAATTCTGTTTGGTTATGTATAGTTGTGTATGTTGTAAAAACTTTTACTTTTTTTATTTTCAAAATTATACCAATATATCTTAACTCAGTCAATACCTAGTTTTATATCAGCTCCCTCCTAGTGCACTTTTATTGAGATGATATTGTGCTATATTCAATATCAGGCCCTTCAGCTTCTTTTTGATTCTTTTTCCCTTTGGTCTGCCTTTGAGTCTTTGAGGTGAGTCTCTCTTTGTGTTTGGCCTTTGTGGAGCATTTTCCTCCTGACTTTGAAGCTTGGGTGAACGTCCCACAGCCTTAGTGTTTGTTTCTTTGCAAAAATTACTGCCTGTCCTACTTGGTTTCTCACCCCTGACCATATGCTTCTTCCTAGTGAATCTCATCCACAGCTGGAGTGAATATGGAAGTCTGTGCTATTTTTTTGGGGTCAGTAAAGGATAGACGTTCTACAGGAGGACTGGATCATATAACTGGAGCGGATTCTAGACCCAGCTGTTCTCTCGGGAAGTCATTATTCCTTCTAGGGGACCGCTGGGTGGTACGGTTCTTACAAGTGCATACATTTCACAGACGAGAAGACCACTGTCTGGTAAAAAAAGAAATTGAATCAGTCACATAAAATCTTCAGTAACTTTCACAGTTTGTATCTATGATGTTCCCATTTATAGATGCATGTATATTTTTAATCAAGTTTGGTGGGTTTTGTAACTCCTCTGTCAGCTTACATATTTCATTTTTCTTCGTAGTTTCTTTTTGTGTGGTGTCTCTGTATATGCGCTATGTCAGATTTAAACGAGCTCATCCGTAAGGCTGAGGGCAAATGTAATATCTTTGAATATCCTCTAAAAAGTGTCTCTTTATTTTGAAAATGCACTTAGAAGGAGAACAAAGGCAGACCTTTTCAACATTCACACAGCTATATTTAGAGCTTTCCTCATGGCCTTACTTTTATAGGTAATATTCTGCTGTAAAAACCGTGTCCCCGAGTGAAGAACTGTCACACATCAAGTCCAATGGAGATCTGACGGTGTTAAAGGTACAGGAATACATATGTTGGATATGATGTCGGCTCTAAAAATAGATCAAAACAGCAATCCAGCGCCCAAAAAATTTGACTTTTTCACATTTTCATGTTTTCATCATATATATCTTAATATATTGAAGTATTAAAGATGCAAATCATGTTTATTATTTTTTAATTCACAATTAACCAATTAAATTGATACATTTTAAATTAAATTTATTTTGATTTAAATTGTTTTTTTCCTTTCACTAATTGAAATGTGTAAAAAAAAAAAATATCACACTTCACTTTCAATGTTAGTCCTGTTAGTCTTTTAGTCTGCAATTAAAACAAACTATTAAATAGATAATTTTGTATAAAAAATGATGTAACATTTGGTAGTCCAATTGAAAAAATAGATATTAGATTCATATTTCTTAAAGGTTAATTTTCTTAACGTGTATATATGTATGTGTGTATATATATATTTATTAAATACACACATTTATATATGTTGTTTTTTTTGTTTTTTTGTTTTTTTTTAGGCCTGTTTAAGAGGTATTCCACTTTAAAACAGTAACCATATATTCATAAAACCAGTGGAATCATGTTATAATTTCACAAACACTTCAAGCTGTGTTTCAAAGTTACTAAACATAAGAGTAATATTCATATATTTCATGTAAGATGCTTTACTTTACTCTTACATTCTGAAGTCTGTCAGACTACACACTGCCAAAAGATTTACAACAAATCTCATTTGACTGTCACAGTTGATGTGTCGTGAGAAATAAGAGCAGATATTCAGAAACAAGACTCTTCTGTCTGGGGGAACTACTCACAACGATTCATTAATGAAGCTATCACACACATGAATGGTTTTATATTACTAGTATTTCACTGTCCTCTCTACATTGCTGTTTTAGAGTGAATTGCCTTGATGCAAAGGATCTCAGGCTGAAGTGAAAGCTCTGTTTCTGATCGTCCGTAATAGATCTTGGCTCTTAAGCATAATCTCTGAAAGAACCCAGAAATTCATGCCAGTGCACTGATAGCAATTGGTGCTTTTCAAGAGTGAAGCACAGATGTTGGATATCAATGGCAAAGTGTATTCAGATCAAATTTGCTTGCGTATTTTGGTCTCTGCAGTGTTGCTCCCAACATCTGCCTCTCAAAACACTACTAAACAGTCAAATATCCTAAGGAAAATCTCAGAAAGTTTGCACTGTTTACAAATGCATATGTGCAAATTACAAAATAAGTGCTCATAATGCTCTCGTATACTGACAATGAAGCACACACTGGAAAAAACAAAAGCTACAGAAATTGCTTGTAAATTTCACAATCACAAAGACACGGCAAGTAAAAAAAAAAAAAAAGTGAAATTTTGAAGTAGAAAGACGGAAATAGTATTTTAATAAAACAAAATACAACAAATTTTTATTTAGAAATTCGGAAAACAATGTTTTGGTGTACGAGTTTCATAAACTCCTTTTAAGTGTAGAAATCCGGTTCATTTTAGCAAATCTGTTCATTCTGACAGTTTATTTGAGTCCCAATGCAGAAATCCAAGAAAGGTATTTTACATCATCTTTTTGTATTTGTAAATGCTGTTGTTCATATGTCAGATCTAAAAATTGGAGTGTTCCTTTAGTTCTTTTTAGTGTGTCTTTCTTACTGTCAGCCTAACTGAGCTGTCAATCCTCGTTGTTTTTGTGCCACATAAATGCTGCTCTAAATGTAAAAAATAATTAAATCTTCTGTTACTTCAAGATATTGTCCTCTTAAACAGCTTCAGTGTGGTTGGCTGCTTTTAGCTTGTACTTTTTAATTAAATAAAATTAAATTGAGTAACTCGTAACTTAGCGAGCTACAGTTTTAAAGCCACTCCATCAACACTGATAGCTTATGTCAAATGTGAAGAAAGGTCATCAACTTCTCTTTATTAAAGTCATGCAACTAAACCTCAATTTTTTTTTCTATTTTCCATTTCTCTGTTCTGTTTCTTTTCTCATCTGAGAATACCAGTTCTGTGATACCAGCTTTCAATGTTGATTAAGAGTCAAGTGCATCTGGCACAAAGAGGGAGGAAAAATGTACTTCAGAGGAGGTTCATCATGGCTGTCAAGGATGGAGGAACAGTGTGCTCCCCTCCAACTTCTATTTTGTTTGAAATATCCTCAAAAGATATACAGGGCTATCCAGGCAGGCTTGAGATGCAATTTCTTGAATGGGAAGCAACATCCATTTCATCATACAAAATACTTGACCTATCTCACTGTCTGCATCTATGACAGGAATATAACAAAATTGGAATTTGGCTATGCCAAAAAAATCGTTGTGCAGTTGATTATCCAGTATTATCAATCTGCCAGCCTTGCCTTCAAGGTCTAATCAGTACCATAACCCAGAGCTTATAAGGTCGAACAGAATTTGAAGCAAGTTTTTCTTTTTTGTAATAGCTTATTTTTCAAGGTACGCGTGGATACATATTAATACACTGGGTTTTCATAGCTTGGCAAAAAATCTGCTGTCAATAACTTTGCAAGGGCATGTCAAAATTCACAAAACGATTATATATTTAAAAGAGAAAAACGACTCAGCTTGACAATCTTCTCCACCCGCCGCACACTCGGGAAAAAAGAGTGTCAGAGGCGCTGAAATTCAGCAGACCACACACTGTTCGGGACACTTTTTACAGGATAAGCTTGTCACATAAATTAAATACTGAGTTTCTGAAAATTTATTCTGCAAAGGTGCGAAGCATCTCTCACCTTTCGCCAGTTGAATTAAGTCACCACCAGATGATGGAAACTGGAGAACAACTTAAAAAAAGATGGTAAGGCCCGGACTGGATATAACGTGCTTGTGAAGAAGTCCCCATAGGTCTGCACTAGGAAAACATCTTAGAAAACAAGGCTTTTGATAGCAGTACCAATTCACAGTGGCTTCATCTTTCTGTGGTGGAACAGCCTGTAACAAATTAGTCAGGTCCACTCTGCTGCAGACACAAACACCTGTGAACCAGCAGCACTACAATTCACTCTCTCTACAACAAAGACAAGGAAAATGCAATATTTTTAAAGTGAACCATGGCAAATACTTAAGTTTATGAATTTATTTTACTGTATGTGGCCAAAGGCAGGGTCTAAAAGTCTGAGACCACCAGGACTTTGCATTATTTAGAATTAAAATGAGAATGTCTTTTTAATAACAATTCAGTTCTTGAGGCTGCAAACAGGATAGAACTTTACAATTGAAATTCACATAAAAAAAAATCTAAATTCACAAAACTGTAATTTGTAACTGCATTACCTCATTTTAGTTTACTTGAATTTTGGACAACCTTGGAGTCCAGCATTATTTTAGTGCCACTGACATATGTGACCCTGGAGCACAAAAGAAGTCGCTGGGGTATATTTGTAGCAATAGCCAAAAATACATTGTATGAGTCAAAATTATTGATTTTTCTTTTATGCCAAAAATCATTAGGATATTAGGTAAAGATCACGTTCCATGAAGATATTTTGTACATTTCCTACTATAAATATATTAAAACTTAATTTTTGATTAGTAATATGCATTGCTAAGAACTTCATTTGGACAACTTTAAAGGCGATTTACTCAATATTTAGATTTTTTTTTTTGCACCCTCAGATTCCAGATTTTCAAATAGTTGTATTTCGGCCAAATATTGTCCTATCCTAACAAAGTTACATCATACACCATACATCAATGGAAATCTTATTTATTCAGCTTTCAGATTATGTACAAATCTCAATTTCGAAAAATTGACCCTTATGACTGGTTTTGTGGTCCACGGTCACATACTGTATATTGCCACAGTATGTGTTATATTTAAATTTTTTTTTAATTTACATTTTAAAGATTTATTCTTATTTTATGTTTGTCTATATAGTGTTTTTAGGGAACTAGCTAAATTTATTTTATTGTATTTTATTTCAGTAAATATTTATTTTAAGTATTTTGTTTTATAGTTTTAGTACATGATAACAACCCTGCTCACTCATTCATTAATTCATTCATTCATTCATTCAAACAAATATGAAAATAAAGAGAATGTTTAGGAGTTTAAGAAAGTAGTTATTATATATAATAAATAAATTTCACATCCTGCACATTTAATCAAATAAATGAATGAGTGACATTTGAGCATGTTAGATGTTTTTGCTTCCATCGACACAAGATGATCATGCTTGAGAACATTATCATCATGTTTTAATACAACTCAAGTGCTGCTGTCAATTTTATAGCAAAAGTGGAATGTACCAAGTCGTTGAGAAATTTGTTTTAATTTTTCACTTCAGCATTTACTCAAATTGTTATGCTGATAACTTAATTTGTAAGGAATAAAAAGTAGTAAATTAGAATTGCAAAACAGATTCTCACACAGATTTTCACCAGACATTTTCACTGGTGGCTTCACATATTTTGGCCCCACTGGATATTAATAGAGATGAGTTTTGTCTTAAGGAATCTTGTCATAGATGCATATCAGAGGAAAAAGTGAATTCAAGTTATGATAGACTTTTTAGCTTTCATCTTCCGTTTCCCAAATGACAAACCCAAAAGAAAATGAATGATTGAGTTCAGGGAGATTCAGGGAGATCAAAATTTTCATTAGCAATGAAAAATAGCTCTCAAGCCAAAACATATCCTCTTTCTTTGAAACTATCTTTACCGTACTTTATGAACAATATCAGAAGTTCATACAATGCCACAGAAACTTCACTAAGCTCCTGACCTTTCTCATCTGAATTCAATAACTTTCTCTCAGTTTTTTTTTCTCTCTGTCTCCCCTTTTGATACATCATGGCTATCTCTTCCTCGCTCACATTTGTGTACTGCACACTTTCGCCCATACTGAGAAAGACACCCACTGCTCCAAGCTGGAGGGGCCCACTGTAAACCAGTCTGGACTGAGCCCACCCTGTGTCGACTGCTGAGTTTGATTAGGTAAGTTAGGTTTGATTGACAAAGGCTGCAGGAAGAAACAAACCGCAAGAATAGCTAATGAAAGAACAAGAACTTTGATCATGATCTGGAAAACTTTCCAAATCCAACGGTTTTGGTTCGTTAGCATTATTTGGGTGTTTTCAATTCCGTGCTTGAACTTTGGTTTAAAAATGATTATGCTATAAAGGCATCAGCAATCCGAAAGGAAATGTGTCATTGTGAGACTTGTCCTGATTTTGCCCTGGTAGCACAGCCAAGGCGCATTCTGCCTTTGTTTTGCCTTTTAAGTTTGTGTTTGGTTGTGAGGGAGAATGAATGTCCTCATGCATGCATGAACATGAACAATTTAGCCATTCTCACCCTTTTTTTCGGTTGTTCTGTTCCATTGTCTCTCGCTCACTTTCTTCTCCTCCTTTCTGGATTACGTTCACTCACACTTAAATTTATATAGCTGTTTCCTTCTGTATATATATCAGTATTATTCTTTTGTCTTTTCTCTAGAGGGGGCATATTGGTCTATAATACATCTTTGTTTTTTTGTTTCTTACAAAGCTCATGCATTTGTTTTTTTTTTTTTTTTTTTTTTTCTGCACTGCGTTCATACAGAATTAGAATAAAACATTCAGTCATGAGATAATGACCTGAATGATTTGAAAATAACATTTTAATGATCATTTCAGACTCCATGGGGGAGTGACGAAATACTATTTATCTAATAACAAAATCCAGAAATAATATATTCAGACTTGTTGGTTCTTATACTGTCACAACAATTACAGCCACAACATTGATTCATTACATTTACGCATTTGACCGAGTTTTAATCCAAAGTCTAACATGTAAATATCTTTGAAACTTGAAACAATGCAAGGGTGTTTTTATTATTTATTATTTATTTTAATTTTAATTTTATTTAAATGAAATTAATTACATTTATTCATTTTTTTTTTCAGAGGACAAAACTGTCAGCCAGATTTAAACACACACACACACATATAGTATATATATATATCACTACTACACTAATCTATTCAATCATCTTGATCACGCTTGTCAATGAAACTTAGCATTTTGTTTGTTCTTTTCACGTTGGCATGTAATTAATGCAAACTTATGAAGACAGTAAGCAGGAATTCTGCATTTTTTATTTTTTTAGGCAGCCTTGTGATGCAGAATAGAAATCCAATTTTATGCATAATAAAGGACCTACAGCAATCTTGTGAAAAAAAAAATCAAATACAGACGTCTGTGAAAAATAAAATGACTCAGTAGAACTTTTGTGCCTGCTGCCTTTAGTGAAGGCTTCTGTGAATTAGCTGAGAAATAAATCTCCCCTGCCGAGTTTTAAAGACATTTTTCATTTTACAGTGACCTGTAAGCTGGAGGGCTTGAAAATTTGCTCTATATGGTTATGAGAGCGAGTTGGCTGATGCACAATGACTTAAGTGCAAGAGGGAATTTCTGTTGTGTCACTGTGCCATGGTTATGTGTAGTGTAGTGTAGTTATGTTGGATATGAGTAATCTATGATTCGATGTTCCTCATCTCCTAAAAACACTTTGAAGGAGCATTGTCAAATCATATATCGAGGTTGTATGGTGGATCGTGTTGTTTCTGAGGGATATCAGAGGGATTGGAAAATAATGGGAAGACGGCGTTAGGGAGCGTTCAACAATCCCTTGGGATTTCGATTGATAGGGCCGGATTTGATTAATCTGCCCAAAGTATTGATTTGTTTTTGCTGTAGAGATGTACAGCCCTTATCATGCTCACTCTGCTTCTTTCTGTATTTCATTTTCTACACATTCTCCTGCTCAGAACACTATTATCTCCTCTGTTTTCTGACATTTATAACTTTCTTCCCTTTTCCTCCAGAATACTCAATATTGAAAATATCATTTCTTATGCTGTTTATCTATTTATATATGTATTTTGAAGGATATAGGGCACTATCCTTCCTTCATCTTATTTTCCTGCTCTGTTGCATAAATGGCTCTAAAGAAAATATGTATTTGCGTTCTATCCCAGATTTCATCTTTTATTCAGAACACATAGATTTTTAAACAAGTTGAGCAGCAATGCATCTTCCTGGTTTCCGCCAAACAAACAATAAGAAATGTCATACTTTCACATGAAATTGGGAAATAAAGCCATGAGTGGTACAGTAAACAACATAAAAGACAACATAAAATAAAATTACCAATGAATAGAAGGAAGGAAGAAAGAAAGGAAAAGATGTTGCTAAGTCATAATGATATAATTAGACTGAAATAAATTCAAACGTCTCGAATGAGCTCAAAAGTCATGCAGCAATACAGCTTTCTAGTTCCTAACAAACAAATAATCAACGTTATATGAAATCAACATCCAAATAATAAAATAACAGTAATAACGTAAAATGATGAATAAATAAGACAAAAATCAAAACATTGTTAAGGAAGGAATGAGGGAAGGAAAAATTAAAAATTAAAATTAAAATTCTCTCATAATACAAAACTAGATTTTAAAGGAAAGAACAGCTCAAATGTATCAAATAACCACAAGTGTTGAGCAAATGTAGTTTTATCAGTGGTGGGCCGTCAGGGCCAGCAAAGCCTTCTCTGCTGGCCTAAACACTATCAGAATCACTGATTTAGTTTTAATATATTTTTCCATGAATGTGTATTAAATTATTTCCAATAGTCTATTCTCTTCAGTTCATAGCTTTTCTCTTGGTTGCACTGCTTCCAGCAGTGTATGTTTATATTAGAGCTTTTATCCAATCATATTTCAGCAATCGTGTTGCCAGGGTCAAAGAAATCTGCCTTAAGGCCTTCAGAATCAACAGTGCAAGCTTAAATCAAGCTTAAGTTTTGTTAGGTTAATGCTTCAGCTACAGATGATGTGTTGCGCAATTGTTAATTGGGTTTATGTTATGGTATGACACCCATATCTGTTTTTATGTATAGTTAATAGCCTAGACTACATTATTAGGCTACTTTGACCATCGCCCACTATAGATCAACTAACATAATCTATAAAGGTGAGAATCGAGATATTTCATGATATAGGCTAATTAATGCGTTTGGGAATGTTTCGAATAAAAAGGGAAAAAAACAAAAAACATGAGTGCTATTGTGGCTGCTGTGTGTCACATGACGACCCCAACTCGTGCCCCCTCAAAAATAATGAGTGCATGACGCCCCTGCTTAGCGTCACACTGTATGGATCTCATACCTTGAAGTAATGTATACCTGAGGAATGTTTGTTCGGCAAACATCACCACATGGAACAAAGCAGAGCAAAAGCGTGAGCTGTTTAGTTTGGATCAATAGAGAGAGGCAGTCAGTAATGAGGCCTGCTGTTCAGAGGATTAGAATTTTGCAGCTGTGCTTTAATTTAGACAGGGATGGAGTAAAACAGCAGGTAGAACCATCTACCCCTATATTACTATGTAGGATTTTAATCACATTTATTTGTTTGTATCTCCTTAAAGACATTTACGGCACGTTTTGTGGTTTCTTTAACAATTTTAGATGGACATGAACGCTTTGTGGGTTGGATCGTAGGATCTCTGCAGTATAAGGATGATTCCCTTCATGAATATCTTCTAAAGACAAGTAGAATATATTCTAAATAGAGCTAAATGTAATAAGATAATTATATCTGCAGGGCCAAAGCATAATTCACATTCAAACCTGCCCCTTAAGATTTTGAGTCAATTTATTTGAAAGCAACATCCAAAACTTTTTGTAGAACTTTGACTACACAGGAAAAATGGCGGAGTTGTTTTTCCAGAGTTAATCTTTTTTTCCTCAAAAATAGTTGTTTTTACTCTATTTTGAGTAAAATGTGTCAGTAGAGTGGGAGCAAAATTATAGAGTAACTGTGACTCCTCCCCAAACTGTTCTCCTCCCTTCGTTGATCCGCCATTACTGTTAATCACGGCCATCGACCGCTGCTGCTTGTGGGTTTAGAAGAGAAGATGCGCTTCTGCTGGATGGTAAAGTAAGTAAAGTTTCAAAGTCTTAGTATTTATTTTAATAATATTCGCCTCTGTTTTGAGCTCAGATTATTTTGCCACGTTTTTTGAACATTATAATCGAGATCGCTTCTCATGTTAGCTTGAGAACTAAATTAGGCAAAGTTATCTTGAAAGCAAATAACTGTTAGCTAACATATACAGTATGAACATTACGAACGTTAATTGACACCAGTGAAACTAGCTAGCTGCCTATCAATTGTCTGTCCACTAAACTATTGTGACGAGTGGCTCAAGTTGTGCACCACATGTACTTGACTCGGTAAAGAGTTAAGTTAACCTTAGCCTTAATTGTATTGTTGGAGCATTTTGATGTGTATTAGCCCTATTCGGACGGTATGTTAACTGTTTCTCATGAGAACGTAAGGTATTTTCAACATTTACAGGGGCTAGTCGGTGATTTTATAGAATGTCGGTGTTTCAATTCAAATTTCACCATTTGAATCCGTTTTGATCACTGCGCAACACCGTACGATAACTTTTGCTTCATACTGTCAGGAATTGACCATTGTGTATAGCTTTCTGTAAAACACTGCCTATGATATAGATGCTGAAACCATCAAGTGATCATAATCACAAGTGAATTAAATGTAATACTGTTTAAATAGGAGCTTGAAAAATAAAATTGAGATGAGTATACAGTTTGTTGTTGACTTTATTTTCAGATTGAAATATACGTTTTTCATTTATATTTTAGGGCTTTTGCGGATAAAACATGAAGGGTGTAATTTAGAAGATTAACTCTGGATAGAGTTAGTTATTCATTAAAGTTCACTCATAATTGATGATAAACAACTCTGGAGGGGAGGTAAATTGTGGTAGAGTAAATTTGACTTTCCTCTGAACAGAGTTAAAAAGTCGCAGAGTCCATTTCTTTTACCTCTGAACTGAGTAAAATAGTACAAGAGTTAATTTCAAAAAACACTAAATAGAGTCAAATATAACAGGAAAGAGTAAAATATTAACACTAAATTGAGCAAAATGAACTCTGGAAAAACAACTCTATCAAAAGAGTAACTTTTACTCTTTTCAGAGAGGGACCAAATGTTATCTGGCATAGAGTAAAATTTTCTTCAATTTGAGTAAATTTTACTCGGGCAAATTTACTGTGTATAAAGCTACATATTGCTGGGAGACAAAAAAAAAGGTGTTTGTCTAATCAAACTTCCATGTAAAATTCAGTCAAATCTAAATGTGTCACGGTTGCTACTGTGTTGGAGCGCGGAGACGTGGATTACATCAACAAGGAATTTTTAATGGGAACTAGGAAAACACGTAGCTGAGAAGGTGGATATCAACAGACATTCACAATATCGGATGACCAAACATAGACCAGGGCTCACAATAAATACACTGGACTAAAGGATGGGATGACGAGACACACCTGGAACTAATGAAACAATAAACATAATTAGAACAGGAACAGGAACCGGAAGAACCAAATTAGGGCATGGAAACACATGGGGAGCAAAACACACACAAAACACGGAACAGAGTCTGACCAAATGAAGTGGCATCATTTGATTTAAACAGAAAATTCTGTCATTTACTCAACCTCATGTCAATCATCCTTTTATTACCAGTTAAAAGTTTTGAATAATTCAATCAGTATATAGCATATTAAAATTATTTCTGAAGGACATTGACATTGAAGACTGGAGTAATGGCTGCCGAAAAATCAGCTTTGCATCACAGAAATAAATTATGTTTTCAATTACATTAAATGAGAAAACAGTTATTTTTTTAAACTGTAATAATATTTCACAATATCACTGTTTTTGCTGTATGTTAAATCAAACATATGCAGCCTTGGTAAGTATAAAAGTCTGCTTTCAAAAACATTACATAATCGAAATTATTCCAACTTTTTATTAGCTTTTGACCAATAGTTTATATAGTATGTGCGTGTATGTTTTGTGACATTTCTGCTGGCACACTTGGTATTACATTTGGACATGCATTAAATTAAGACAAAAGCTAGACAAATACTTAAAAGCATTATCGGCCGGCCGATTAATCGGCCAATTTTTGTGCTGCAAATTAGGCCGATTTATAGGCAGGCGCACTGGCGGGCAGCTAAGCTTTGTTGCGGAACTCCCTCTGGCTGCGTGAGACGAAGCAGCTCCAAGATTCAAGATTTTTTATTTGTCACATACATGGTTATATAGGGAATATATGACCAGCAGTGAAATGTAAGTCAGGTCCGCTCCATGGACAGTGCAATTATTAAAGAAGAAAATTATATATAAATATAGGTATGGAAAAAGTAAGATAAAAAATAAGAATAAAATAAAATGCACAGGACAGTATACTGTAGGCTTAATAAATATTTAGATGAGCAGGAATGTACAATAGAAGAATGTGCAAACAGGTTGTACATGGTTCCATAGAATCTCAGATGGCCACGATGGGTTGGAGGATAAAGTGTCCTGAAACAGGTTAGTGTAGCGGTGTCCAATGTCCAAAAGTGTTCTTTTGTCGTAAGTGATCAGTGCAGACGATATGTGTGTAAAAAGAGAGAGCAAAAGAAAGTACAAAAGTAAATAAAAGCACAATCTAAGTGGAGCGACCTGGACGGCGTCCGAACTCAGCAACGCCATCTTGGAAAACAACGCTCTGCAGCCGCGGCTTGTTCACGCACAGCCTCAGCTAATGGCAGGGCAAAACAGACCAGAAAGAGAAAGCGGGATTACGTTTTACCCTACTAGAATTGATGCCGGAAAGTTATCATATTCATAAGTGCAACAAGTCATTTGCATGTGA
>NW_015548229.1:270746-270892 GCF_001515605.1 Sinocyclocheilus anshuiensis | reverse complement strand
TTGTTATCACTATGGCCATTTGACTTATAGCAGTGTCCAGTGTTTCCTATACATTGAGTTATTTGTGGCGACTCATCACAATATCAAAACTGACTGCCAGAAATAGATTTTCCAAAAGGCTTATACTTCGTTGAATAAAATGAGCG
>NW_015548229.1:264590-270710 GCF_001515605.1 Sinocyclocheilus anshuiensis | reverse complement strand
TTTAACTACCACCACGAGTGCCATCTATTATTGCCTTGTTTATCTAAAAGTGCACTTTTCCTTGTTTTAAATCTAGCCAAAAAGCCATGTGTTGACTGTGAAACAGTAGACTTTAATTATATGCATTTATGGTGTAATTACTACATTTCCGTGTCAATCTATGTTCATTTTTACCGCGAATAATGCGCTCTCACTTTAATTCAGTGCATGCAGCACAGCAGAAATAGACTCTGTGCGGAAACGATCGCAGCATGACTGCTGCAGATGCACTGCTCCTGGAGTGCACTGCCGGACCGCAATCGCATGCAGTGTGAACGCTCTGATCCGTTAACATGGGCGCGGACAAAATACGCACCACAGACAGAGTGTGTGAACCTGGCATTACGTTTGTATGCCCGCCCGGTCTGTTCTGTTCTCGTGCTCCATTTAGGCGCGCTGCATTCTGATTGGTTCGGATAGCATACTGCGGGAGTTCGGGGGCGGGAAAAATCGTGCTGTAAAGCGATTTAGAAATCTCGCATGCTCAAATCGCGATTTTATGACGATTTCGATTAATCGCACAGCCCTAGCTCAAACTCACTTTTATGAGATGAATGGGAAAAAAAAAGAAAATCGGCCAAACATATCGGCCAAAAAAATCGGCATCATATATTGGCCATCGGCTGCCCTGATTTCTAAATATCGGCATCGGCCAGTGAAAAACCCATATCGGTCGACCCCTATTATTAAATATAGCCCAGAAGTTTTCAGATCTTCCCAAATTCACCCAAATTATGCCTAACCAGATGCTCCTATACTTAAAAGTGCTACTTCAAAATACAACCTCAACAATTTAACAGCTCAAAGAAACAAAACTTTTTACTGAAAGATTCATGAAAGTACTTTAACAAGAGTCATCTTTGCTTTGCATCATTGCAAGTGTATTATTGTACACTGTAAAAGTGTATTATGTTACTGTTTCTCAGCCATTCTTCCAACTTAAGGGATGAGCTTAAATGACTGTCTTAAACAGCATGCCACAGGTGCAGTTACATAAGGTTAAAAATAAGCTTGAACAGTTTTCTAATGCTTTTGCATTGTTGTTGTGCTCTGGGCAGAAGGTCATGATTGTGAGGTTAAATGTGGTTTGGAGGAAGAAGGCCACTGTGGAAAAGTGCTGATGCCCCGGCTCTGGAATTTGTTACACTGCTGGGTGGAAAGAGGTTATCAAGTGGAGATAATGTTCAATTCATCAACAGTCTTATTTACTTTAGATGCTGCCATTTGAATACATTATTTATTTTAAGGTCAAGACATTTACCACCACAGCCCCTAAAGTGAGCAGAGCAGACATTTGCAATGCATCCCTATGAGAGTCAAGCAAAACGTTTGTTCTGAGAGGTTGACATTGGATCGGAGAAAGAGTTGAGAGCATCCAAAAGTTGAGAAATGCTGGAGTTTTATATTAAATCAGAAACTAAATCATAAAACCATTAAATCATGTTGTTTTCATATATTATTTAGATTTCAAATGCAACTGTGACTGGCTGGGTTAACAAAAGTGCATTAAATTGACACCATATCTTGACAGTGTTCTCAAAAGTTTATTAATCTGACCAACTGTAAGTAAGTAAGATTATGGCTCTGAAGTATGCATATTAAAATGCCTCTTGCACCACAAGTTTATTTGCTATTTCTAACAAATTATTCTTTGAAATTCATTATTAAAAACACGGGATGGCTAGATAAATGTGCATTAATAAGATTTGTTCATTCTCTTAGACAATCTCCAAACTCCACATTTAAATATGCATGCATTATTAAATATAGATCAGCCATTGGATTAAGAAGTGTTAAGAGCTCTTGTTTTTTTGTGTTTTTTTGTGTTTTTTTTTAGTCCTTGGTTGCTCATTAACACACTTTTGTAACTAGAGAGAGCAGACTGCAAAATGTCAATAAATATTGAGCTTTGTTCTTTCTTTGCTTGAGCTTTAAATATGCACGTCCAGTTTAAACATGCATTATACGAGACTGTCATATTTTGTGGTAATGGAGAGGAATATGCATGCACCATTACAGGTCAAAGCACACTTAAACCTGTGAGAATATCTCTTGCTGACACTGAAGTGGAAAATGTGAAGATAATTTGATATTGTGTCTTTATTAGATTAAACTCCAAAAGGTTGCCTTGGGTACGTTGGCTCAGTCAAATCGTGTAACGTCATCAATACATGCAGCACAACGACCTTTCTTCTGGCAAATAACCCCAGTTTACACACCCATTTAGTCATTAATTCTGTCCTCATTTGTCTAAGCTTTAGAGGTCAAGTCAAGCACAAATTAACACAAGAGGAAAATTCACTTCATGCACATTGGAATTTGACATCGTGTGTTTTACATTTTAGATTCTAGAGGGCAAAATTGACATTGTTTTTCAAAAGGACAAGTATGTTTCTATCATTCATTCTTTTCAAAAATAACTCCATTTGGCCACCGGGATCCAAGATTAATATTCGGCAAAAGCCAAATGATAGGGGAAAAAATGGCTTTGGCGATTAAAAGTTATATATCATTTGGATGGTAATTACTATACTGTACAATTACTATACTTTTGTCAAAGCCACAAAATATGAAACCGGTTTCAACTGCTGAACTTGATGCTTCAATTGTTTTCAACACTGATAATAATAGACATGTTTCTTAAGCACCAAATCAGCATATTAGAATGATTTCTGAAAGATCAAGGGACACTGAAGACTGGAGTAATGTGCTAAAAAATTCTGCTGTGCATCACAGGAATAAATTCTATTTTCAAATGTACTCAAATAGGAAACAGTTATTTTAAATTGTACTGTATTTTTGATCAAATCAATACAACCTTAATGAGCATAAGAGAATTCTTAAAAAAAAAAAACTGCCAATATATAAATAAATGCTATATGTTATAAATATTTTTTATATTAATATATAAAATGTTGAAAGAGAACAAGAGCATGTTTTATATACTGTATAGAGAGGGCAATAAAAAAACCTCAAATAGTATCTGCGCCCTATTTTACATTTTTTTGTAAATGTGTATTTTTGTTGTTTGCATTTAATACTAAGAAGTGCTTCTCAAAATGACTCGCTGGGCCCTATTTTAACTATCTAAGCGCATGGTCTAAAGCACACGACGCAGGTGCACTCAGGGCGTGTCCGAATCCACTTTTGTTAGTTTAACGATGGGAAAACGGTTGGCATGGTCTAAGCGGGTTGTCCCTATTCTCTTAATGAGTAATGGGTGTTTTTTGGGCGTAACGTGCAATAAACCAATCAGAGTCTCATCTCCCATCCCCTTTAAAAGCCAGTTGCGCTCGCGCCATGGCGGGTTCGCTATTTACATGGCGGAATGTAATTTTTCATATTTAAAAATGTTTGTGTGCTGATGCTGTCCTGTGTGTGTAATAAGCAAAGTGTACGCGCGTTGTGCACCCGCCTATAGGTGCATATTACTAGCGACGGGAAAATGAGAACTGCATCGGGCTGAAACTAGCAAAAACACTTGCGCCGCACCTTGCGCCGCATTGCACTGGGTGTATGATAGGGCCTCCTGTGTCACTGCGGGTTGGTCCATCGGTTACTAAATATATAAATAAATATAATAAAAATAAATAAATGTCATCATTGTCATTATCATCATCATTATAATCATCAATGCCAAAATCACCAACAGTGACAGTCTAATTTAGCTTCTTCACCATCAGGTGGATCCACTTGAGTCTCCACAACAGCTGAAGCCTGACGCGTACGTTACGACTCCAGCCACCACGACTCCACTCTGCGTGCCACGGTGGAGAGAGGAAATGTCAGCTTTTCTACACAGTGTGCAATTCAAGCTGCCAAACCTCAAAAGTGATGGGAGCTTTTCAAAGCAGACTTTCATTAAATATAGACCCATAACATGTACACTTTGAAGAGTCTCTTTGAAAAACGTAATCTTATGGGAAAATTTGAATGAATGAATGGTTATCAGAAAAACTAGCAGGTGGAAAGATGAATACGGTCTTTCAAAACTTGCTGCTTGAGATCTGTCAGCTTTAGTGGCCAGTGTTCATGGCTTACTGCATCCGACTGTGTTCGAGTGTTAGCAATATAAAACGTCACAATTCATAATCAGTCTTTACTTAATTGAAATCAACACTTTAGTGTTCTTCGGGAACTCAGAAATGTTTATCTCACCTCCAATAAAAGTTTATTTTTGCACTACTAAAACGGCACCACAAAAAAAAAAACATTTTATGAAAGCATTATGAAATTTACCACACAAATATGTTTTATGCTATTTGGAGACATTGTGACATTTAACTACCTTTAGTCGCAGTTGATTTGACAACCCATGACATGCTAACAAAAGTGCATTTTGTTCCATAGCAACACATGTGCTTGTGACAAAATTACAACCCCCACAATGCGTGAGTATACGCAATATCTTCCATGAGATTTTTTTTTTTCATTGTTTTAATATTGTAAGTGGTTAAAACAGGCTATAGATGTTTAAAAACCTACTACTGCAATATGAACTATCATTTATCTGAAACAATCAGACTCTCTAATATAAAATATATCTGCTTTATTGTCATTAGAGATGTCTATTAAACAGCTATTCTTGCTTCCACTAAAGCACGAGTTGCTCTGGAACATTCTCAAATTTTGCATGACCATACATGGTCATGTTTTGTTCATGCTGCTCAAGAACAAAAGAAGAGAAAAAGGAGACATGCCAAATACTAAGACATAATGAAAATTATGTAAATGTTAATATTTCACTCATTTTTTATTCTGATAATACAATTTGCAATGAAAACAGTTCACCCACAAATGAAAAGTCTGTCATCATTTACTCACCCTCATGTCATTCCAAACCAACGTGCATTTCTTTATTCTGTGAAACACAAAATATATTTTGAAGAACGTTGTTAACCAAACATTTTTATTGACCATTGACCAAACAAAAAAGCCCTCAAAATTTTCCAGATTTTCATTGTATGGAGAAAAAAAGCCCTCAAAATATCTTCAACATTACACAAAAGAAATAAAGTCATACAAGACGTAAATGATGACATAATTTTCATTTTTCTGATGAACTACCCAGCATTTTCACTAGCAATATCAGACTTTTGGACCCTGTTATAAGCAGACCCAGAGTGAACATTAAAAATGTAAAAGGTTTAAACTGTATAGCGCTAAGAAATTAGATTAAAAAAAAAAGGAGAAGCACAAAAGTGCAGCTGTGTCGCTGACTTCATTAAACTGCAGGGGTTCATTGCAGAATAATTCCTGAAAAAAAATGTAATCAAGTTATCTCATGTGAACCCCGTGTACTCTAATAAATAACTGTTCAGTCGGAGGGCTCCCCTGATAGGTTCAAGCTGTTATCAAAACCAGATTAATTTATCTGCAGATCACTTCATCCACTTCTGAATGAAAACACTGAAAACTATAAGATGCCGTGCATCACATTTGACCATGTTAACTAAATTTCCTAATCTAACAGTGGCTCTAAAGGGATTGCAAAATGAAGGGTTCCAGCAAGATAGTATAGTAGTCTTGAGGCTAAAGAGACAGGCCATGTGGGTGAATTTCAGCAAGCCAGCGCATCAAGAGCAACCCAAGATCATGATCTTTGGTACCACCACAGAGCTTTTGTGCAGGCCACTGTAATGTCTTGATTACTTAATTTTAGGGAATTAATTATTATTAATTCATTCAGGTTTTGAAAGGACTCGAATCTGAAAATTCGAGGTCCACCTAATTAAAACTGAATTCAAATCTGATAGTTTACACTTTACATCAACGGTCGTCCAGCGAGCCGGTGATGTCAGTATATTTTAACAACTTGAATCTTTGTATTTCCCTGGCCACGGGTAATACGTTCTCTGATAAGTAAGCTACGAGCTAGGTAGCAAGGATCTTGGCAATGTTTCACTTTAAAATGTCACGACACCAGACAATACTTTTTTATAAATGAAAACGAATTTATTGGCTATTCTAGATTACATTAAAACTAAGCTAAAACATACACATACACACACATACACATACACACAAAGATTCAAGGAAATGAGTTAACGGAGTTGCATGAAGTTTTCAAAGTTCTAACTC
>NW_015548229.1:260171-264405 GCF_001515605.1 Sinocyclocheilus anshuiensis | reverse complement strand
AAAACACACATACACACAAACATACAGTTTCTTTAGAATGAGAGTTAACGGAGTTGCATGAAGTTTCAAAGTTCTAACTCGTTTCCACGAGTGGTTTTAAATTCAGCCTGAGAGAATTCACAAAGCAGAGATTTGTCTTACGTTTACTGCTTAAGTCAATCATCAGCACCGATTTCAGCAGATAGGAGCTTTGTTTGTACCTGCATTTTGCTGAAATCTGAATAGCTGAGTTGTTCCTCGTGGCTACTGGAGGGGATTCCGTTGCTGATTGGCTGTTAATCTGGCGCCGGAATGACGTTTGGATGACGTCCTTTTGGGGAGAGCCCTCGTTGGATTGGTTGGTTGCCGGGTTACGTGCATACATTTAACAAGAGGCTTCAATTCATTACATGAGGACACCTATAAAAGTTGTTAATACCTCTATAAAGTCTCTTAAATGCAAATATTGTACCTACTATTAAAGTTTACTTTATTTCAACATTCTGCATTTGTCGTGCCCATTCGTTCAAGATTAAACTTCACATATTACACACATTTTAATAACCTTATTTCCTAAAAAGGGTAATAAACACTGATTAAAGTTGCACCGATTACATGAAACACATCAAGCATATAAGACATACAACATATTATTTGTGAATCTAGTTGACCTGTTACTTTAAATGACTTTAAATGTAGTCTTTTAAACTTGGCCCATGCAATTTCCGCGTTTCCTCTGCTAATAGAGAAAGGAAGGGAGGGAAGCAGGTGGTCAAAAGTCATGGGGTAGTCAAGTATAGATCCCGTGCTTGCAGAACTGAGGGCGTGATTAAATTACTGTCCTTTTCCTGTTTGGATATAATAGTTACATTCATTGGTGGTCACAAGACATCGTGGTTTCTATATGTTGTGAACGAACCTTCCAGTTCTGATACAAAGAAAGCTTTGTTGTCTCCTGATTGAATTAGTTTAGATCTCATGAGTAGATGAGACAAGACTGACAGGAAATCGCCCCCGAATATTGGAGTCATGTGCTGGGATGATTCCATGGCATATCAGTGTCTGTTATGGATAGAAATCCCTACACCACTTAACATTCAATTGCTCCAAGGGGTCTATTCCTGTGACTAGTTCATGGTCCTGGTGGATAACAGTGTCAACTAAACAACAAAAGTCACTGGACAGCAGTATTTCTGCTAAGATTGCTGATAGATCTGCCACTGACTTTTGAGTCAGAAAACTAAGCCATAGCTTGATGGAATTGTGTGGGAATTGTTTTCCACAGTCCTGACCAGGCGGTTGATGTTATATTGTGTGGTGGAGTGGCTTAAGCTCTGTGCTAGTAACCGTAAGGGTGGTGGTTCAAGTCCCCCGAGGAGCCATCAGCATTGCGGCCTGAACGCGGCACTTAACCCCAGATTACTCTGGAAGGATTGTACCTCTGCTTTGGATAAAAGTGTCTTCCGAATAACTACTACTGACTGCTATTGTAGTTTTCTGAGAACGGCACCACATTTACAGCTTTTTTCCTAAATGTATCTTTATGCATCTAAATGTTCTTTATTACAAATGTTCTTTTCACTTCACAAGACATTAATTGATGTACTGCTGTCATGTGGATTATTGTGATGTTTTTATCAGCTGTTTGGACTCTCATCCTGACGGCACCCATCCACTGCAGAGGATATACTGGTGAGCAAGTGATGGAATGCTAAATTTCTCCAAATCTGTTCTGATGAAGAAACAAACTACATCTTGGATGGCCTGAGGGCGAGTACATTATCAGCAAATTTATTTTTTGGGGTGAACTATTCCTTTAAATGTGTAAACACATACTGACATGAAAACAAGCAATACACAGTAAGAAGAAAAATTAACAACTGACATCAAACAAGTAGACCATTTTATACTTTACTGATCATCTGAAGACTCGTCTGAACTGAAATGACAGGAACCTGTGAGGTACCGCCGCAGGTGAGTAAGTTCAATATTTTATGAGAATCTCATTTATCAATAAATGAAGAAACTTTGTTAGATAAATAGCTTTTAAATAGCAAGTTTATTTATAAATGAATTCTAGATGTGATTAATTAAAATAAAGTCATCTGCACTCTTTAACCCTTTGTCATTAATGTGTTTCACTCATTTACTGATTTGTGTGTACTGTCATGATAGTTCAGACCAGTTTTTAGAAATAATTTTGTTATAATGTAAATCTTGGTAAATGCATTAACTATGACACTTTAAATTATATGATTTACATGCCAATATCTTAAAATCGTTTATTATAAAATCAATGAATTTTATATTCTATGAACCTCAAAGGATTTGTAAACATTTGTACATCTCAAACGTTCACCAGTAAATGGGTTAGTGTGCCCATATTTTGTGATCTCTTAAAGGGGTCATATGATGCGATTTCAAGTTTTCCTTTCTCTTTGGAGTGTTACAAGCTCTTGGTGCATAAAGAAGATCTGTAAAGTTGCAAAGACTAAAGTCTCAAATCCAAAGAGATATTCTTTATAAAAGTTAAGAGTCAACCACGCCTACCTAAAACGGCTCATTCTATTATTTATTTAATTTATAAATAATAGAATGATTTGTTTATGTCCCCACTGGATGCAACAAATGCCTAGTTTATAATGGGTTTTATTGGTTTTGTCTCGTCGTGCTGGGACACGGCATCACAGTATGGTAAGGAGCGTAACATTTCCGTCACACGCTTGAGGTATTCGGCCAGTCACAACGCACTGGATAGCTGGCCAATCAGAGCACACCTCGCTTTTCAGAACGATGAGCTTTGTAAAAATCGACGCGTTTCAGAAAGGCGGCATAGAGGAGAAACAATAATGTACAGTATGTGGACAATAATGTGATTTTTGAACCTTAAACCGCATAAACACAATGTATTACACCAAATACACAAAATAATGTTCTTTTTAGCAACGTCATATGACCCCTTTAAAATACTTATATATTTCCCTGTCTGCCACCTTTGACGTCACAGCTCAGGATAGTCGCTTGTTCTACTGGTGCCATCAGACACTCCGTGTTGTCCAGACATAATTTTCTGCTGCTCAAGAGTAAATACTGACATGGCATTTATGGTTCAGGTTATTGGGTCAGAAAAACCTGTCAGCAGAACTGGGTGCCTATAAGAAATAAATCTATTTTTAACCTGTATACATCTACCAGCCATGCAACCGACATTAGTCTGAATCTGAAACGCTTTGTTTGTGAAGATGTCATGCAGCTTGGAGTGTTGTACTCAGCATTGTTTCTGAGATGCAAAACATCCAAAGGAGATGTAGAGACTATCAAATCTGGCAGTGGTCCTAAGCCTCAGGATAAGGCCAAAGACCAAATACAACAAAGATGGAGGGAAGATGAAAAACTATAGATAAATCTGCAGGAGGAGGGGTGGTGGAGTAGAGAGCAAACACGCTCTGGGCGAGTGCTTGTTCAGTGCCATCACAGAGGGTTTCAGAGGAATCTCTCTGTGCAGTGCAAAAATAATATTTGCTGTTTCATATTTCAAAAAATATACTTACATGTGGCTGCACAGTGTGTGGAGCTGTGAGAGGCTTGGGAAGGAATGAGAGAACTAAGGCACTAATGTCTACGAAAAAAGTGTGAAAAATTGCCACTGTCCCTTTCATCTTTTTTCTCTTTTTTTTTAACCGCTATTGAATTTAGTTCAAAAGCAGCAGACTTCAAAGAGTTGGGGAAAAGTCATGAGTGTGGGGAGTAATGTAATTTATTGGGAAATGAGAGGAGAACACTACATAGGGGTTTAGCTTTAGTGCCTCTGAAATTAAAATTCATTCTTGGTTACTCAAACTATTTATGAAATTAATAATCAGTATGGTATAGTGAGGCATCCAGTGAAACTAAACGGTAAAAGACTGTCAAATCCATGTCTTGCTTTAGTAGTTATTTTTATTAATATCACAAAAAAAAAACATTTAAAAAAATCTTATCAATTTTGCCACAGTTGTGTCCTCTGTTAGTCATGTGATCCCCTGTTCCTTCATGTGTCATGCTTTCATTGGCTTATTGTTTTGTCATGTGGTCTTTTGTTCTGCCTTCTGTTTGGTTCTTGTTCCTCGGCTCATCTCTGTCATTGGTTGGATTGTGTCATGTGACACCATTTGTTTGATAGATCGATCCCCTTAATCAGACATGGGCTCCCCTGAAAACATGATTTGTGAAATTTTGGGGGGCTCAAAAAATATTGACAATGTGTTATTTTGAC
>NW_015548229.1:248503-259920 GCF_001515605.1 Sinocyclocheilus anshuiensis | reverse complement strand
GGCGATTTAAACCTAATTCACTTCAATAAAGATAACTATACATGCTGTTCTTGTCATGAGCATCAAGGTGTGGGGGCGCTGCGGTGCAAATTCCACTCATGTTTAGTACATGTTAACTCAAAGATTCGTAGAAAAAATATAAACGTTGGACTCTGTAGTCGATTCTGTGTTGTGTTCTCTGTGTAGTAAGGCATGTTATTCGCAATTATGTGTTGTGGCTGGGTTGTTATAGGTCTGCGTGACTCTCGATGTCTTAGGTCTAACTGAACGGAGGAATTATGGTATTCTTCTGTAGCCTGATGACGAGTAACTTTAACCGTTGTTCATGTGAACTCAAAGACAGCCTGATGCTTTGTATATAGACTATTTGTGGGTGGCTGTTTGTTGTTTCACCTATCAATTCGTGTCGATAAAGTATAATAGGGTAAATCCTGTATAGTGATTTATCCTATATAGTGCTTGCATAAATCAAGTAGTGCATACACTTGTAGCTGTAATGTATCTTTGTAAGTCATTGTAAGCCCACGAGCAAGCGCACGAACCCCCCCGTTATAAAAAAAAAACAAGTGGGCTCCCCCAAAGTCCACGGTATAGTTCGAACGATAGATAGATAGATAGATAGATAGATAGATAGATAGATCTCATGTTTCATTGTCTATGAGCTTGTTCATGTTTTTGCCAAGCAAAATCTTGTTCATTGTGTTTCTGCTCAGTTTTGAATTTTATTAAACTGCACATGGGTTCTCGTTCAACTTTCCTCCAGCGGACGTTCATTACAGAAACATCTTTTTACAGAGTTGTCATTGTGTGCTGCAGATAAAAAAAAACGACAACATACAACGTGAACTGTTAATTCCAATTCATGAACAAATTCTTATGTCAGTGTTCTTAATGGTTCTTTTCAGTTACTCAAAACAAAGCGTGATCGGTGTAGTCTGATTCACAAACGAGCACTGTTACTGAACATCTGCAAGTTCATCAATTTCAGAGATGTCCATATCAAAATTAAGCAAGTTTTTTGTTAGTATTACTTGTACATCAGTTTTCACTGTTTGTATCACTCTGTTTATATTTATGCATTTCAATCAGTCTGTTCAATTGTGATGGAGATTTGGTGACTCTTTTTGCAGGTTACAGCATCACACCAGTAGGTGGCGGCAAGTGACTATCTTTATGAGTGATCAATTGAAACATTCATTCAAATTAATTACTTAACTGATTTATTCAGGAAGACACAGTATATGAGTCATTGAATCATTCCTAACTGATATGTTCAAAACAAAAAACACTACTGTGTGTTGCTCTAGACACCAGTGGCGGCTCGTGGGTTTTAAAATAGAGGAGGTACTGTTTGAATGACAGCTTGGTAAATCTGTTGGCAATCAAATATTCAATATTGCTACTCATAAGTACTTGGTACATTATCAGCGCAGCGGCAGACGTTCAAACTAATATCACGTAATTTACGTCTCTATGATGATTGGTTGATATAACAGAAGGGAGGCTAGCCTCCCCTACGAGGTTTCTTTTCTCAACACTCCTCAGCACTGAAAGTGAACACTCGATGGTGATTGGCTAATTTTTTTTTTTACCAATGGAGGCACGAGAGCTCAGTTCTCCCCCGGCCTCCCCTACCCTTCTCTATCATTAGTGGTTGTAATTACATCAGTAGATTTGGTACATTCGCGATAGAAAAGCGGCGCTTTCACGTTATAGTATTACAACTGTGAAATTACAAACAAAAAATACATTCTGAGACATGAACTAAAATGAATTGTGAATGTTATTAACATTAAATCATCCTCCTCCCATTTTCACCTCAAAATTATGGGGAAGCTGTGCCTCCCCTGCCTCCCCCGACGAGCCGCCACTGCTAGACACACACAAAATGCTGGACAAAATAACTAGCAATATTGAGTCGCAATATTGTGTCTTGGTACATGATATTAACTAGTTTTTTGATCGGTTACATAAAAGCAATATCACACTTTCAATCATGCTATTTTTCCTAATATCACCAGTAACCTATACTGCTGCGGAGTATGTAGTCCGAAAAACAAAAAATCTGTAGAAAACGATGACATGGACTGTACTGATAGGATTATGTTTAGTTATATAAAATAAACTACAACTAACTAAATGCAACGTGTTTGACTTCTATAGCCCCCTTTATTGAACGCTTTATACTCATCTGACTTAATTTTATGTACATGCCTTTATACTAAACAAATAAATAATTACATCCATTAATATAATTATTTATTTTCAGATTACAACCTTCCACTCTGGTTGGCAACTAAATTATATAAGTGCATTAAATGATCATGATCATTAAAAAAGCAAAAGCACTTCTATTTTACACTTGCTTCTTGTCCTCAGCTCCAGAACAGAAGACTGTGTAAAATTAACTGACTGAACCAACTCTTAAATGTAGGTCATGTAGAGTTGTGGGGCCTGTTGACAAGATATGAAACTATAAGTGACTTTAACTCAGAGTTTGGCAGTACAGTGGTCGTTTTAGCAAGAGACTCGGCTCTGATCTTCAGGCCTGACCTCCGTGCAGATGATGGATGGGTAAGAGCCAACACTGATAGCTGCATATCCATCAAACAAAGGCTCCCTTGATGAATGAATATGTCCTCTATCAAACGTGCATCACCTCATGAGCTGTCATTTGCAGTGAAATGCGTTCTTCCTTTAGGATGAGATTAATGAACTCAGGAAATGATTTAGTCAGCAGCCCACAGAAGGTCAAAAGGAGGTGAGTGTAGGTAAGTTTGGGAGCTGAAAGCTAACCGTAACTTGATCAGGAAGAGCGATCACTGTCAGGGCAACTGCCTCAGCGGCTGAGTGAGATTTTACATTCAGACACATTGCTTATGTTCTGAAGTCACTCAACTGAAAACCAAAGAAAAAAAAAATACTACTGGTGGTAAGTGGGGGAGTGCATGTGGGTTGTTGCTAGGCAGGTGGGTCATGCACCTATTTTTGTTATTCACTAGTTACAGTCTAGGCTCACTTCTTTTTCTCATTTAGCGTTAACAGATTATTTTGTATCTGAATCTCACAGTCAGTTATCATTATGCATTTTTATTTAATGCCAATGGAAAGATTTAAACAACACTTAAACAACAACTCATCCTCATGTTATTTCAAACCTGCATGCATTTTTTTTTCTGTGGAACACACAAAAATATATACTGTATATACATACTAAACTAAAAAGTATTGTTATAAAGTTGTAAATAAAAGATTATTAAAAGATTATTATTATTACATTAATTCAATGTGATTCTTGCCTTTTTTTTTGTAATTGTTTAAAATTGTTTCTACACCAAATGTAGCGTTAACAGATTATTTTGTATCTGAATCTCACAGTCAGTTATCATTATGCATTTTTATTTAATGCCAATGGAAAGATTTAAACAACACTTAAACAACAACTCATCCTCATGTTATTTCAAACCTGCATGCATTTTTTTTTCTGTGGAACACACAAAAATATATACTGTATATACATACTAAACTAAAAAGTATTGTTATAAAGTTGTAAATAAAAGATTATTAAAAGATTATTATTATTACATTAATTCAGTGTGATTCTTGCCTTTTTTTTTGTAATTGTTTAAAATTGTTTCTACACCAAATGTTTTTTTTTTCAGTGTACTATTTAAAAGCTTGTTTTTGAAAGAAGGCTGCTTTTGTTTGATCAAAAATACAGTAAAAACAGTATTATTGTGAAATATTATTACAATTTATTTATTACTATGATGTCAAAGCTTTTCCAGTCTTCAATATCATATGATCCAGAAATTTTTTTTAGTATTATAAATTTTAAAAAGTGTCAAACAGAATAATCAGAATAAAACTCTTATAAAAAAACTCTATAAAATCTTCCTTTATATTAACATTTCCACATCAGTTTCTGCTCTGCCTTTTAAAATCCTGATGGTTCCTTATAGGAAGAATTTTTAAAAAGTGAAGGATCGGAAAAAGGCCTATAAATTTTGACCTAATGTACACAGAATCTAAAGTCCTGTCATTTAGTCAAAGGTCCTGCCTCTTGAGACTAGGCAAAGAGAAAGTTTGTCATTTTTTTCATAAAGTTTCCACAGAAGAAAGAAAGCCAGTCTTGAGGGTGGCCAGACGATGACAGAATTTCACTTTAAAGCAAATCATCTACAGAAGGTGCATCTCGATTGGACTTTCACACCTTCCTTTCTCAGTATGAATGGACATGATGCTTCTGTTGCTAGGATACAGACCTGGACAGTATATTAAGGTATGTAAAAAAAAAAATAAAATCTATCAGCGGTGCTCTTTATTTGTTATGCATTTGAAACATCAAGGGGTCTGGGAAGAGGAAATGATGAGCTACTATATATAGATTAAAGGCTAGAGGTTTCAGGAACACAATCATTATGTCTGAACTGTGCTCGGATTGAGATAGATGTTTAGAGGTGACATGAAACAAATTGATTTTTGCTTCAAGGAGGAGAATAAAGTCCTGGCATCTCTATGTGGCGTAAGGCAATAGTTCCTAAGATTCTTCCATTTAAACCTTGTGTCTGTTGCATTTATGCACGTCTTTAGAAATATAACTGAGGATGCTTATTTCTTTGATTTTATACTAAGAAATGCATTTCCTCTGAGACTATCAGATACAGCTTTCATATTACCAGCTACAGGTTTATGTTTATAGCCCTTGGGGAGACTGCCTGGGGTCCCAGCAGTTTATCTCCAGCCGTGTCTGCCAATACTAATGTCTGTTATTCTTTTTCTTTCATGAAAACAAACCTGGAATGAAAATGGTCTGTACCTCTCGCTTTTACCTGTCTGTATGTGTGTGTATAGCCTCCCTATTCCTACAGTACACACACACACACACACACACAGGGTGGAGTGGGAAAATAAGAGGTTGATTTCAGTTTAAGGTGGTAAACAGAATCAAAGGTCTTTGTGGTGTAGTGGACAAAAGCTCAGGCCTGGTAACTGGACGTTTACTGGTTCGAGCCCTGAACTGAATAAGCAATGAACTTGTGCCCTTGAGCAAGCTTCTCCAGGTATTGTCTTCTGCTCGCTTTTGCCATTACTCTGAATTTGTAGTCATTTAAAGGGGTAGTTGATTGCGATTTCACGTTTTTAATGTTAGTTAGTGTGTAATGTTGTTGTCTGAGCATAAACAATATCTGCAACGTTACGAAGCTGAAAGTTCAATGCAAACGGAGATATCGTCTTTTAAAATTCTGGTAGTTTAATGCCTACAAAAACGGCTGATAGGAACTACAACGGGGCTTCATAAAAGAAGGAAATGATCAGCGCTTTTCTCAGAGAAGAGACAGAGCGGTGTGGAATAAAGGTAACTTATGTGAAAAATAATGCGTATTTTTTTAAACGACGCATTAACATGTTAGACTGAACCCCATAAACACAATCAAGCCTAGAAAAACCAGTGAACCACCTCTTTAAAAGAACAGTTCACCTGAAAATGAAAATTTGCTGAAAATGTACTCACCCTCAGGCCATCCAAGAGGTAGATGAGTTTGTTTCTTAATTGGAACAGATTTGGAGAAATTTAGCATTATATGACTTGTTCACCAATGGATCCTCTGCAGTGAATGGGTGCCGTCAGAATGAGAGTCCAATAGGCTGATAAAAACATCACAATAATCCACAAGTTATCCACATGATTAACATCACGATTAATGTCACAATGCAATACTAAATTTGGGTGCCATCAGAATCAGAGTACTGATGAAGAAACAAAGTCACATTTTTTATTTTGGGGTGAACTATTCCTTTAATCAAATCTTTAATTCCCAATGGTGTTCTTTAAAATAAAAGACAAGCACCTCAAGAATAAAGAGCCAACAACCGTGCAATCATATGCTGATGCTGTAGGTCTCAGAATTACTTTCTTATAGGCACTCACAGATATTATGTACACGTGTCAATACTGTGGAGAAATAAACTTTACATTCTGAATAAAGCATTTACAGGACACATACACACTCAATACATGACCAAATTCACTGGCATTTTTTAACCATTTTTTCTCCTTTCTCTTTTTCTGTAGGTCCATATCCAGGGAATTCAGAAGCAAATCTGACGCGTGTTTCATATTCAGCCTCAGATGACACACAGAATCTAAAGTCCTGATCTCAAAAATCAAAAAGTGCACAATACGCACTCTTCAATATATACTGTTCAAAAACTCAGATCTGCGGGCACAAAATAGCCAATGTAAACATGCATGCTATATGAGAGATGTGCTCACACACACAGTAGACAAAGGGTGAGCAACTCTGATGCACAAAAGTGCTTTTCTTGTCATACTGTTTGCCACAGCAATGGCTTCAAGAGGGATTTCAAAGGATTAGGCAACACAGAGCTGTCAACAAAAGAGTACAAAAGAAGGACTATGAAGACAGAATAAAGAGAGAGTTGAGCTCTGCATGTCAACATACAGAAAAGAGGAACTGGGTTATATTTGCAAGAGAGAGATTACTGACTTACTGGATGCAAATAAAATACTGGTGTCCATTTATTTTGGGTTTGAAAAAGATTTATTCATAACCAAGGGGGCAGCGTTTGGCTGGTTAATGTGACTCATTTAGCCCCTTCTGGTAGAGGCTGTAACTACACCATCTGGGGAAAAAAATTATAAAAATCTTATTATTGTAGATCAGGGGTTCCTTTTTTATTTTTTTATTTTTTTCAGCCAAATCCCTTACACATAAAATAATACTTGAAGTGCCCCCTGATATTTTAAGTTAAAGGGTAAGTTCACTGATTTTGAACCAGCTTTGTACAAGTAAATGAACAATGTATATCATTTTTCCATGTTTCCTGCACCAAGATTACCACATTGTCTGCCAGATGACGTAAAACATGTTACTGGGCTGACTTTTGACAGATCCGGGGCTTATTTTGTCTCCCTGGCCACAGATAATCTGTCTGATCAAGTCCAGTGCATTATGGGGGTTGAAATTTTCCTACCTTTCCACAGCCCCTTTTGTTTAGCACTAATTAAAAATAAACATATACAAAGTTATGTAATAAAATATTAAATATTAGTAGTAGTAGTAGTAGTAGTAGTAATAGTAGTAGCAGAAGTATGTTTTAACTCTAATTATAAAAACAAAGACAGAAATTTGTATTATTTTTTTATTTTATTACTGTTGTAAATTCAATTGTACTGTAAAATAAAAATGAATATTTGATCATTATAATAAAACTGCACTGTGCGTTTAACTCTGAAATACACAGTGCATCAGACTATACAGTTTGATTAAATTTTGATTTGATAATCGCACTAAGCTATATCACGATTATTGCACAGCCTCATTTATTTTAATTTTACATTCAATAGAATTATTTGCATTTCACCAACTAACAAACACAAGGTCTCTCCAAACAAACTTATATTTGCCCTTATGCACATTCTTGCGGTGCCATCAGGCAGTCCTACACAAACTGATCAACTGCTATTTGGATGGATGAGAATACTAACAAATAGCTTTTTCCAGATATTAAAGATGCAAAGTCAGAGAGGTCTATGAATGCTCGGAGAAAGAATAACTACATAGTCAAGAACACAGGGACGGTTTGGTGCATGACTGCATTTTACCATCCTCAGCGTAACTGAGATTTATGCAAAGATGTCCATTTCTTTAAGAATCAAAATTGCATCGGAATGCCAATGATTTATGTACTCAAGACAATGTTGCTATAATCAAGCCATTTAGATGGATGTGAGAAGAACTATTTATCTCCAGGGATCAAATGACTCCAACCAAAGCCAGAAAGCTTGGCTAAAAAGACTTCATAAGTACAGCAACACTGCACTCCATGCTCTTAGCAACTTCCTTCCTCTATAATTCAGTAACCACCTCCACTTTTACATTGCCTGATTGATTGTTTTTCTTGACCTAACGGGTCAAGCAGTAATGGACTGGCCTCCTACACAGTGTGTTGGAGAGTAAACTCTGACTTACCTCATGTATGACCACCTGTCTGTTTCCAAGCGCTTCTGGTGTATCATAATCTCATCTCTCAAGGCGCCAGTTCCTCTAAAACATCAGGGGCAACCGGACCAACGTTTAATTTTCAAGCCGCAAACCAAATCTGATGGGAAACACTGTGCTAATGCAGTCATTATTGGCACCATATAAGACAAAGGCGACATGGGAATTGACTGCCGTTAACTGCAAGTTAAATTCACCGCACTTACACAGCAGCGCTGTAATGTTTTATCAATACCCTGATTTCCAGAACTATTAATATTTCAGACAGAATCTTTGATATGCGACTAAATCTTTGATATTTAAAAATAAGTACCATTTTGTGTTCAGAAAATGCTCTAACCAACGCAGGGTCATTGAGAACTTGAGACAAGCACTTTGAAAAGAAAGAACAAAAGAAGATAATATCTAATTAACAAGATTATCTGCTTCAGGCTATTGACAGTTGTGCCTTTGGATGCTCAAGGTTCCTCATAAATATACATTTAAATATGTGTGTCAAGATCAAGATGTGTCTTGTGACATTGGAGATGGTGAGATCATGGTTCACAGCACCCATTTTATCTGTAGCAGGATCAGAAGAAATGGCTTAATTAGTATGTATGCATGCAAATAAATGCTTTATCAATCCCATAAAAAACCTCAAGAGGGTTAAACATATATCCAGTGGGCACTTCAAATAATTGTTTTGCATTCAGATACCTAATTAAACCATTAGAACAAACGTATAAGATTATCAAGTTTTAGTTGTTGTAGAACATAAAAAGGATCATAAGATATATGGAAAAACTCTCAAAAGCCCCTGTCTAGATGCATTTAAACTGTTGTGTGGGAATAGTGTTAATTATATAGAAAGTGTAACAGTCCAGTTATCAACTGGCCTGTTAGTTTCTCCAACAGCGCTGAGCTGACCTGAAAGTGGAACAATAAAAAACTTAAAACTCTAGGGAAATGGCAAATGAGACAAAAGGGAACATCTAAAGTTACATTTACTAATTTAACAAGGCTTTAATCCAAAGCAATGAGGATGATCATATGTGGGGTCCATGGCATCTAAAAGATAAAAAAAAAAAAAAACTAGCATAAGGTATATGGAAGCCAAAGAAACATCTGGCATATTGAGTTGCATTTGAACTTGTGAGTTTAACTTTAATTAGACAGAAGGCATTGTTTCAAAGCAACAAACAGCATGTTTAAATAAAAGCTGTGTGAATGATGTTGGATTTATACACATAATACTGTAAGCTAATCAATAAAGAATGCAAGTAAAAAGAGGATTATATCAAAATAAGCTTACTTCCAGGCACTGGTTGAATACTGAATCTTTAAGCCTTGCCAGAATTAAATGAGATAGCTTTTGTTTCTTGATATAATGTATTACAGCGTGCATTAATTTTTACTTTTTTGAGAGTTGGACCTTTAGTAATAGTGTATAGTTTCTGCACACCTTCATCATGTGAATCTTGTGAATCATTATTTTTTGTGTCTTTGTAACTTTGTGTCACCAAGGCCACACCTGAAGGATGTTTTCTTAAAAAGACTGATCATTTTTATTTTTATAGAGGTGATGATGGAATCCAGGCTATTTTGTTCTAAATAAATATATAAATCTCTCTGTGCCAAGTCTCTGTAAGATGTCTCCAGCTATGGACTAATTACAGATTTCCGATGCTTTGTTTACTAGACATTTGACATGGCTTTAAAAATGTTCATTTTTAAAGCCAGGGGAAGAAATAAAAAACATCTTTGGAGTCAAGGGGACCAAACAGCTTTAGCGTTTAATCTTACAAATTGAAGGCTCTAAGCCTCATGTTTTGTATAATTCTTTTTTCAGGGTTATGAAAAAACACAGGCCTACATATATTGCAGCAAATCTTCTGTAAATCTGTACTTGAAGCCGCCTGTGTACGTAATTGGGACACGACACTTTCTGTGTCACATTTAAATTAATATTGAACAGAAGAAAGTGTATTATTCAAAGCATCAAGTGTTCTCTAGGATGTACAGTAAATGTAGTTTGGTGCAGGAAAACACAATATATTCATATTCCTGACATTAATGTATGGCTTTAATCTGAGTTTTCCCTCTATAATATTAATTCAGTAAATCAATCCATTTATTTGTATCAATGGTACTCAGACACACAAGTTGAGAGGTGTATGTGGTTGATATTGCATTAATGAGTTGTTATCTTTGATATCATTATTTACCAGTAACTTTTCAGCTCCAAAACATCTGATGAAAAACAAAAGACGTCTGAACCAGAGGGGGAATATTCGGTGTTGTTTGATTTCAGTTTAACAACCTGTGATTAATTTATCAGGGAAGTACATTAAGGAATCATACAGTAGAAATAACAACTTGATATAGGTTAGAAAACATGAAAACCCCAGGGAGCAGTTGTCACATTCTCCTAAACTTTTAAGTGTTCCCTGCAGGCACATGATAAATTGATTGCACTGTTTGGCTTACGTTGGCACACGGAAACATAAAACTGTAGCAGTCGCATCATCCAACCATAAACAATAACATTAAAGATTACTTTTCCTTTTTAGAATATTAATCATGCCGTATTGTCGCTCAAAGAGAGTTCAGTGGTAATCATACTATCTGAAGAAAAATGTCAGGCCTGACATTATCTCAAGCATAACAGCCGAGAGACTCCCTGAGTTAAACAGCATTTTAAAACCAAGACAAGCACTCGGGTCATGGCAGACATCTGGATGACCTTCAAAACAGGCAGAAGGAAATTAAGCCCACTGCTCATCTCTGCCTGGACTACAGCCGCCGCTGGAGCACTTTGCCATGTTTGGGTTTGTGAACTGATTCATTATGCGAGATCTCAAAGGCCGGTGCATGTAAATGAGGAGTTTGAGCAGATATTATTGTGCTTCTCCTTTGATGTTATGGAGGTAAGACTTCTCAAACAGACTGGTGCTAAATGTTAGCTGTATATTGTGCTATGGAACCCTGTACAGAGCTCTCCAGTTATTAAAAGATACACAGAAATATATTTGGAACAGGAGATAATCACTGAACAAGCAACTTGAACTGTGCAAACAATCACTCAATCTTTATCTGTGCATCCCAAAGCTTTTGTGCCAACTCATTTTGGAGGATTTGTTCACCCCCAAAATTAAAATTCTGTCAACATGTATCCACTCTTATATTGTTCAAAACAGATTATTTTAGCCTTCTGTGGAATATGAGAGGAGAACTACATTCAAAAGTTGTTGTTTTCTCTCTTGTGCTCACCAAGCCTGCGTTTATTTGATCAAATAAATACAGTAATATTGCAAATTATTATTACAATTTAAAACAACTGTTTTCTATTTGAATATATTTTAAAATGTAATTCATTCCTGTGATGCAAAACTGAATTTTCAGCATCAT
>NW_015548229.1:247976-248385 GCF_001515605.1 Sinocyclocheilus anshuiensis | reverse complement strand
GTCACCACTGATAAGCTACTACTAAATATTGTAGAAACTTAATTTTCTGTAAAGTTGCTTTGCAACGATTTGTCTCGTAAAAAGCGCTATACAAATAAAAACAAAAAAATAAAAAAAAATCAATCAAATCAATCTTACTGACTCCAAACTTTTGAATGGTAGTGTAAATTGTTGTTTAAAATAATTGCATTGATTCTAAAATAATTGCATTTGAAGCCACTTCCCTGCATCATTCAAACACATGATAATATCCCAAAAACACTGCAGAGGTAGTGCTGGGCGGTATGACCAAAAATGTATATCACGGTATTTTTCAAAATTATACCGGTTTCACAGTACATGATAACCATATTTTCTACTGATTGAGAGAGGAAATACTGCAGTATATTGACTTAGAATGCCCTATTTT
>NW_015548229.1:239301-239382 GCF_001515605.1 Sinocyclocheilus anshuiensis | reverse complement strand
AACAAACAAAACAAACAAAAAAGTGCATGTGATATTAACAGACGAACTACACTCATATTTATAATTCCAAAAGCGACTGGT
>NW_015548229.1:235782-239015 GCF_001515605.1 Sinocyclocheilus anshuiensis | reverse complement strand
TTTCGGAACTTTCACGCTTAGTAACACATACAGCTGTTCCCTCACCACAGTGCAACAGTGAAAAGGGACCCCTTTCAAACAGTGTCGCGTTCCGAACGTTGTTTAAGTGACATACTGCGGTATTTTAAAAATTCATATCATAACAAAAATAAACACCGGTATTCGGTATGAACCGGTATACCGCCCATCACTATGCAGAGGCATGATGGAATCTTCCAAACTGAGGCGAGGAGGTCACCAGAGCAACATTTTAGTGCTGCATGATAACACTGAGATTGCCTGGGAGCAAACCAAACAAAAAGCAACCAGTATTATTAACAGCATAAAAGCATAACATCCACTGATTTGGTGCACTCTGTGGGGTGTATCTAACAGTGTGGACACCTACCAACCTCAGAAAAGAAAACAGCACCCTCAGACTGATAAAGACAGTCAGAATAAAGTCTGCCGCTGAGATCAAAGTGTCAAAGTAAACACTCAACCCTGAAATAAGCAGTAAACACTGAGAGAAACTCTCTAGGAGAGACAGACAGAGCAAGGAGAGATTTAACTAAAGCTTAATTCATTAAATCGACTGGACAAATCACAAAATGATATGCATTTCACAGAGATTGAAAAAAGCGAATGCAATGAGTTCAGACTTTTTTCTGACATGAATGTGAATGTGAACAATAATCACAATTATCCACTTACAAATCCACTTGTGGCAATCTTACCGCAAGACACATAATAGGAGAATTACAGCCGTTGATACAAAGCTCACAAGCACAGCGCTTAGTTTAGAGAACAATTTAAATTCATATTAACTCAAAACATGACAAGAAAGGTTTGATTTAATCCTACAGCGAGTGTCAAAAACTCTGCCTACCACTTAGCACGCTTTCATTAGACCATTTACTACAAATTGCAAACGTGATATCTTTTTGTTTCTCTTAATTGAAATGAAAATAGATCATTCTAAAACCAGAGACAAACAGGGAAAGAGTGCAATTACAATTCTAACACTACCTTAACAAGATATTAGTAGGAAAAAGTTAAGCGTACAAAAATAAACTATTTTGAAATTACACTCATGGAGAATATGTAGAAAATATACTTTGTATTTGAGAAAAAACTAAGTGTAAGGGATGAAAGAGATGTAAAACTCATTTCAAATCAGCTTCACACGAGATAAAATTAGTTTTATCATTATGCCCATTAGAAAGCAACCTAAATCTAAGATTTCAGGCAATTGTATACAGAATCTAACCGATTTGATTTCTGGAGTGCGGAGACAGATATATTTAAACATTTAAAAAATGCACATAAATAGGTCTACAAAGAGATGAATGCATCAAACAGCCTTGTATTTAATAAGGGTTGTTCTTTATTTTTTCCTTCAACCTTTGCATTTGCATTTGTTAAGGACATGAATGAGAAGGAATGATTTGATTAAAAAAGTATAATGGATAAGCAAGAGCTGGCAGAATAACAGTTTGTCTCAGTTTATTCAACATATGCTGATCACTGTACAGAAATAATTCAACTGTACACTGAGACTATAAACAAAATGGACATTAAATTCTAGAATTAAAAGGTTAAATGAGAATCTGAAACTTAATAAAAAAAACGATACTTCATATTCAAGCAATTAATCTGATTATGAACATGATTTAGTGATTAGGTTAATGAGTTGAACACATATCTATATGCGCAAAACTGAAACTTTAAGATAATTTGTGATTATTAAAAGTGGGATATGGAATTACATATGCTTGGTTTATGTAAGCAAAGTAGTTCAAGTAAACAGTTCATACATTAACTTGAGCCTCTTCTCTTTTGTCAAGTGAAATTCACAGTTAAATGCTGTGATACATCAGTGTTTTCTCATTTTATTAGTTGTAGTAGTGCATTTGTCTGTTTAATTTACTACTAACACCTTAACTGAGATAATTTTCTGTCAGAATAATACTGCTCTGATTGTATAATTAATTATAATCTGATAATATTTAAATAGATTTGACCCTTTTAGAGGCAAAGCGTCATTGTAATTAGCTACTTAGCTTGTAGTGTGGCTATCTATTTTTAAAAGGCGTCTTATATGTAGCTTAACTAATTCAAATGAACTTTGCAAGTTGAAAATATTAATATTTGAATCTTAGAATGATTGTACACACATCTTTACAAATTAATCTCCTAGCTCTCGGTGCTAATTCAGTGTGTGTTCACGAGTCGTACTGACAGCTAAACCTAATGGTGAGCTCAAAAGGAATGACTGCTGCTACCAGATCTGCCTGCGAGAAGAATACTTAAATAACACACCTCACATCCCTGGAGCTCAGGGGTGATTACAAGTGTCCAACTTGATTAGCTCATACTCTCAGAAGGGGTGCAATCTGTTCATATGTTCCACCAGCGTAAACAGCATTTTTACATATCAAATCTAATCTACTGCTTTATTGCACACGCAAAACAATTACTCTAGAAGGCCTGCTGCTTTGTAGCAATTAAATGAAGGTTAATTAAACAGAAAACAAATAAATGAGAAGGAGAGAATGACAAAGTTGAATTTGATAATATTGATTTTATGATATACTTTATGATATAAAGTTTATTAAGTGCAAGTCACACTGTGCACGTAAATGCATCTGTTGCTCATGCTCTGACTTGATTTGTTCGTGTGAAATAAAAGAAATCGAAGCAAGTCGGTCTTAGACCTGAATGATTGTGTTATGGCGCTTTTCCACTGCATGGTACGGCACGGTACGGCTCGGTACGGTTCACTTTTGGGGGGTTTTCCACTGGGTACAGTACCTGGTACTTTTTTTAGTACCACCTCAGTTGGGGTTCCAAGTGAACCGTACCGTTACCAAAACGTGACGTGTAAACTCTGCTGATCACGGATTGGCCGGAGAGAATCGTCACTACCTGCGTCACTGAACTTGCGACACAAACACAAAAGAACCGCTAGATTTAAATCAGCACAGCCAGCGAAGGATCGAACGCAACTGTTTTGAACGAGCGCACCTTTTTTTTAACAACCAAAAAGTTTTGTTGTCTGTTGCGGAAGAACAGACGTTCCTCTCGTTGATAGCAGAGGAGCGGATCCAGCGAGAGCTTGAGGGGGCAACGCGGAATTAAAACGTTTTTTTTAGGAGTCGTGGTAGTAGAGGTGGCGCAACTATAACGACATGTGAATAATCCCGCCCACTCTAAAGCGGTACTGAACTGCAGTGGAAACGCAAACCGAGCCG
>NW_015548229.1:224755-235443 GCF_001515605.1 Sinocyclocheilus anshuiensis | reverse complement strand
GAACCGCAACCCGGGCCGAGCCGAACCGTGCCGTGCCGTACTGAGCCGTACCGAGCCGAGGTGACTGGCTCAGGGCCCGAGAGTCTCTGATGGAATAAGCTGGTTTGAAAACTTATCACACAAACAGACCTGACACGTCAACACCCCATGTCTCATATGGGAATTGAAAAGAAAACTGAAAAGGCCAGTTGAATCCCCAACAGATATATATATATATATATATATACACTGTAAAAAATGATTCCTGCCCTCAGCAAATATGGCTCATTAAAATAAACAGATTTTACTTTAAAAAAAAAAAAATCAGTTTTGCACATTACTTAATTTAAAGCTACAAATGTTACATAACATATTGAGTTTATGGTTTACTTGAATTAATAAAGAAACACAAGAAGTAATTTTGAGTAAAGTCAACAATAAAAAAAAAATTGTCAAATTAACACATTTTTTTAGGACCCAAGCAGATGGCATGCCCTCAGCAAATATGGCTCATTAAAATAAACAGATTTTACTTTAAAAAAAATCAGTTTTGCACATTACTTAATTTAAAGCTACAAATGTCACATAACATATTGAGTTTATGGTTTACTTTAATTCATAAAGAAACATAACAAGTAATTTTGAGTGAAGTCAACAATAAAAAATGTAGTCAAATTAACACATTTTTTTAGGACCCAAGCAGATACCACGTGACGAACTGGATTAACTTTGAAACATGCAATTTGTTGAGGCCATTTTAGAAAGCCAGATCTCAGAAGAGGACTTCTCATCCACGGTGAAGGTAAGTAACTGTTAAGTAGAGCTTTTCTTTATCATATATCCTGAATATACACGTTTCTGATTTTTTTTATTTGGCACTTTACTAGATATCGAATGAGTACTGTTAAACAAGTGCGTGCACTCCAGAGTCTTTTGTGAGACCAAAATACACATTGTACAGTTACTTTTATGAGATGAATGTTAAATAATGGTGAGTGGCAGATTGTTTGGTCTGTGCAAAAAAAGGATGGTCCACAGTAGTTATATTTCGCCGTCTGACACACCCCAAACACATGGTGCGATATTAGATTGTGAACAAATAAAATTTCTCGCACACAGTTTGCCCTTGATCATAAATTGTACCAGTGGCAGTTCTGGTGCATCCGTTACAACATACTGCATGACACGACATACATACACATCATATGTTAGCGGTAGTTCTGGGTGTATATATCGGTAGACAAGCGTTTTATAGCCATTCCAGTTTTAACCTTCAAATGATTTTACTCGCGTGCTGTCCTAACAGTGTTTCTGCGCACATGCACAGAAAGTCTGTCACACAGTGCGAATGCTGAACTAAGATTTTCACGGCTAATCGCTCTTAAACTGTCGAATACACACAAGGACAGGTTTACATAAACAGTCGTTTACGTCCTAAGTGAATGTAAACAGAAAACTGAATGTCTGTAAGTATATTAAATCCGTGTATTGTCATTAATGTTAATCAACACAAAACAGAAAATTATCGCTCACTGCTCTTGACTGATTAACTTTATCTTTGATAAGAATTCGTGTATACTGAATTCATACAGTAAAGTCTACTGATGTTTACTGAAAATTCTGCTAACTTATTTTAGCATTTTAATCTTAGATGTTCACTGTCATTACTGTGTCATGCATTTTATTTATTTTTAATATTAACATGAATTTCTATTTCTGTTTGTACTCAGGATCACAGCTTGATTGTCTTCCTATCAGAAAACACTGACAATCTGATTGCACATTACCAGGTGACTGAATATGGTACATTTTGTGTTGTTCGCTTTGAAATTCCTTTTATATTAAGTGGGAAGTGCAAATTTGAAAATATAATGACTAATCTTAAATAAAATTTTAAAAAAAAATGTTTGTTTGTTTGGTTGAATGATTTAGATTAATGACTGCTTGGATGTCTCCATCAGTGAGCTTTATACATGTTTTAAAGTTGAGCCTGACATATTTTGTTGTCTTTTTGTTTTTTTACCCCCTTAATGAACAAACAACCAAAAAAGCAACACTTCTAACCCCGATTTACACTACACACGTCTGCAACGCGTCCACCGGAGCTGATCACAGCCACTCTAGTCAATGCTTGTGTTACACAAGCTGTGCCACGGCACGTTTCAGAAGCGGCTTTCTGCGTCACTTCGCTAAAGATAGGTGCCTAGTCTATTTTTGACAGATGCTGCATCCAAGCCACACAGAAAATGCTAAATAAAAGTCACAAAATCCTGTTAATTTCAAAATAAACACCCTGTGCAGACTCCCAATCGTATTTCATATCACTATCCTTGCTAGGAGACCAGAAACGGATGACGAGAGTTTCATCCTCGAAGTTGAAAAACACACATTGTTATATGACCCATATAAGGAAGGCTATGTAAATGAAGCATAAACATTTTTAACGTCATTTTGGACCCGTATCCGGGTCCGCAGAGTTTAACTTAACCAACCATATTAGAGCACACACACAAAAAAAATAAAAAAATGGACAGGCAAATCACGTAGTCTCGCGAATCCTGTCGCTTCGCTTCTGAAATGCTCCTGGCGTGAGTTGGCACCACGTGGAGGATGGAACAAAACCTCGTCTGAGCCGTAATGCGCCGCTGACGTGTGCAGTGTAGATAAGGGGTAACTTTGAATAACAAGATGTTGAATAATTTTTTTATTAATACTTGTTAAGTGTCTTGTTAATACTGCAAATGCATTTTAATGCCACAGAACATTGCACAACTCACACATGCAAGTCAACAAGCATACAACACCACACATTACATACTCAGCACTTCACTGCACTCAAACACACAAGCATACAACACCACAAACATTATGTAAACAACATACTCAACTCTATACCACACACACAAACATAAAACACCACAAATATCAAAAAAAGAAACAGATTGTTTACTGTTGTTCTGCAATCTGTATTTTTAGTCATTTTCAAATCAAAATCCTGTGTAATGGTAGAACACAGCATGCACCTTAAAAACACACACAAACACTACTTTCCATGTTTTATGGGGACTTCCTATAGGCATAATGGTTTTTATACTGTACAAATTGTATATTCTGTCCCCTAAACCTACTTGTCACACTTTCAGCATTTTTACATATTACTGGGATACTCAAACATTTAAGCATTGCCAACTAAAGATTTTTAGATAACACTGCTTAAAATTCCATGCGAAATTTACTTAAGAGGGATGCAAAAATTATGCACTATATTTTTAAGTTTTATACTGTACAAATTGTATATTCTGTCCCCTAAACCTACTTGTCACACTTTCAGCATTTTTACATATTAAAAAAAAACTTCATTTCAGTATGATTTATAAGCTGTTTTCCTCATGGGGACCAAAAAAAATTTCCCCACAAGGTCAAAAATTACTAGTATTACCATCCTTGTTGGGATATTTGGTCCTCATGATGTAGGGAATACCAGGTACACACACACTGTGCACTATTTCAAACATACTAACATTCAACTAATTTTTAGAACAAGTCAGACATGTTTCTACATCCGTAAATTGTTGAACAGCAGAAAATGTTTTAAGAGATGTTTAAGTTGCATTTGTAAAAACCAAAAAAGAAGAAGAAATTAAAGTCATTTAATATTCACCAGTTGTCTGTTGTGTCTTCCACGCATTGTAATGTATAACTAATTTTAAGTAAATGAGCAGTACCTAGGTATTTTAAAATACAAAAACTTTAAATTATCAATCTAAATGAGCTTAAAATTTATAATGGGGTGAACAAGACTTGTATTGTAGAAATAACTTAAATGTATTAGTATAAACTACTTAAAATATTGTGTTACACCAGCTAATAAATTTGAGCAAAACCGTTCACTGGGATACTCAAACATTTAAGCATTGCCAACTAAAGATTTTTAGATAACACTGCTTAAAATTCCATAACACTTCTTAAAATTCCATGCGAAATTTACTTAAGAGGGATGCAAAAATTATGCACTATATTTTTAAGTAAATCTAGCATATTATTTTCTTCAGTGTATATATATATATATATATATATACCTTCCAAATACATTGTACAGAATTCATTTGTGTGAATATAAATGGGTCTAAAAAATGGGAGACCAAATTGTATTTATGTATATTTATTTATACATAAGTAAATTTGGTTTTAGAATCTTTAAAAAAAAAAAAAAGAAGAGTTATATATAGAAATGAAATATTTCACATTCTGCACAATTTCCAATTTCTACACCACAACCAAATGTAATAGAATTTACTTTATTAAGATTAATCTGCATCAAAAAGGAGACATATTACATAGTAAGGCAATAAAATGTATGTAAATTTGACATTAATGGTAAGACTTTTTCTGTAAGTTACATCATTACACCAGTATGTGGCGACAAGTGATTGTCCTTTTGAGTGAGTCAATGAATTATTCATTCAAGAGAATTGTTTAGTAGCACTTATTTATACAGGAATGAAACAAGTAACTTTATTTTTGAGTGAGTCATTGAATCATTTAGTTAACTGATTTGCTCAAAAAGGAAGTTAAAAGAATACAAAATGGAAGAATTCTGACAAGCGGTTTATATGCGATTTGAATTGTATTAGCTCATACGTGGATTAATATGACTCTGGTAAGAAAACAGAGTAAAATAAAACATAATAAAAAAGCCGTTAGCATGCACAATCCACACAATAATGTTTATGTGGTAATAGCTACAAAATAGACATCAACATTACAAGTGCTACATTAGTTAACAGAGTATATAATCTATCCAGTATTCAAACCTTGACTATGTTGGATTATCTTGGACTTTTAGCATCTAATTCTTGTTTGTTTTGAGATCAGTAATCCAGATCAATCCTGTGTTCACAAACTTTGGTAGCATCACTGTAACACTCATTTAATATTTTCCTATCACTGCTTCAAAAACACTGACCCATCGCATCGTTTGCGTCTTGAGCTCTGGGGAAAAGCAAACCTGCCTGAATATGTATTGTATGAGGTCAACAGCCTAGAAAATGCTCAAATTTTTAAGAGCTGTTTATGAGCCCGTCTGCTGACACAGCACTCACAACACTCTGGAGCTTCCAATATTTTACTTCCTGTCTCTCCAGCCTGTGATGCTTTACAGAAATGATGAGTGAGTTTATTAATGTGTAAACTGAGTCATAAGGACTGAGGTTATGAGGTGTTTCAATGTTTTCGATGGAAATAAATCCATGTCCTACATATGCCTTAGCACACCCAATGTTACGTTTCATTGCGTAAATATTCCTAGATTGTTTATATAGGCATAGTGTGGGAGGAAAGTAATTTATTTTAATAACATTAAAAATAATTTCATGAATTACCCAGCTAAAAGGGAACATTCTCAGAATTTTGGTATTCTGGAAGTGTTCTCTTCAAAGCTATAAACAATAATGAATAGAACATTTAATATTATTCTCTTTAATAAAATTCTCAAAACATTTGCACAAAAACATTATCATTTTTTTCATGAAATGTTTTAGTTGGATATTCGTCTAACGTCGCTGTAAATGTTAATATTGTTTCAAAATGTTAAGTGAACAAACAAAACAATGCTCTCATAATGTTTGCAGAATTTTAAAAATGGAATGTTTCCTTAACATTCACAAATCCAAGAAAAAAATGTTTCTAAAACATTTTAAAAACTGGACGTTTTGAATGTTCAGAGAACATTCTGAAATAGCGTTTTTATAACTTAAAATGAACATTAGCAAAATGTTCTTGATAGACGACTCACAAATCATGCAGGTGTTTTAGTGATTCATTAAAAACAAAAAAGCACTACTCCTTTAACTCCTTTGCTTAATTCAGTTTTTACAAAAATATGAACACATGTGATCCGACTTATTTTGGCATTGAAGCTTGTTAGCTATAACATGCCCACAATGTTTGTAAAAGTTCTAGAAGATGTAGGCATATTTAGTTAGTTAGTTAGTTAGTATAAGACATAACCAATCCCAATGTTTAAATGAAACCAATGCCACTGACAGTTTTAGCATTCACTGTAAGTGGGGAAAAGGATGTTGCCAATTCTGTGTGCATTGAGGGAGTCCTTAAACTCAAGAGTATGAAATTGGCACTAATTTAGAAAATATTGAAGCATTCCAAAACATCTAAAAGGCCTTATGTGTAGATGGCAGACTAATTTGGAATGAAGTCTTGAGGGAAGCCTTTGCAATAAGAATGAATCTCATTTTAATAGCAGGAATTACGCTATGAATGAGAATACGTTTTGCATTATGTCAGAGAAACATCATGCTGTAGATTAGCTTGAGGAAGCATTTAGATGAATCCTGACTACCGGTTCCCCAACTGACATCGAGTTTCAAATTGAGCACGCTGCCAAACAGCATTGTGCAAAAAGAAGAAAATAAGTAAATCTTATGTAAATCAAAGAAAGTTAACCAATAGCAATTCAGTATGCAAATATTACAATGACATAATTACACAGGCACAAGTCAATGGAAGATTTTCAAACTTTAAAGTTACATTTTAAAAACTACAAGTTTACTATACTGGCCATCAAAAGTTTGGAATAATGACAATTGTTTAATATTTTTTGAAAGAAGTGTCTTATGCTCACCAAAAATATAGTAATATTATGAAACATTTTTCAAATTTAAAATATCTGTTTTCTATTTGAATATGTTTTGAAAATATTTTATTCCTGTGATGGCAAAGCTGAATTTTCAGCATCATTACTGTCATCTTGACTGTCACATGATCCTTCAGAAATCATTCTAATATGCTGATTTTCATCTCAAAAAGCATTTCTTAAATTTGACCACACCTATGGCTGAAATTAGTTTAAAGTTTGAATAGAGTCTATATATTCAGGCTAATATTGTGATATTTAAGGAACATCTCAAGCTGCATATAGGAAATATGCTTATTATGCAATCTTGCATCTGTTTAGATCAATGAAACCAATGATTTTCTTTCTGTGTCTGTGTGCGATTCTATACTCAAGGGATCAAATGTGTAAAGATGCACTAATGGTCTTCACAAAATCCTGAATATTAATATAGAAATCCAATCCAGTTGTCATTGTTTGCGTAATGCTCTTTACCTCTGATTGCTCTGCTTGTACAATTAATTTCAGTGATATTAAAAGGCCATTTATAAAGTACAGTCTGCAGTCTAGAATTATGAAAATGATAGTGCTGTGCACCTTTTTGCTCGTGAATTACAATCTCACCTTTACCACCAAGTCAAACGAGTGCATTTTTAACAAAATGATAAATTATTATTTCACAACGAAGCAAGACAGCATCATGGAAACTATAATGAATAATGACACAAATATGCCTCCTGTGGAAGGCTTATTTTCAAACAGCAATGCTAAAGGGAAAATTTGCTCTTTTATTTGTTACTATTTTTTTTCTTACAACGACAGTGAGCCATTTAGTTTCAAAGAGGGCAACATTTTTATTACAAAAGACAATAGAAAGCACTTATTGCATTTTGTCAATTCCACACCGAGGCCTGAAGAAGACATATTGCCATTTTAGGCAACCTATAAATCTCACAAGCACTTTTAATTCTGCTGGAATTGAATTAGTCAAAGGTAAACCAATAAATACACATACTCACATTAAATTACCTCATATTGCAAGGATGTGATATCTACCATCTGGTTTCAGCTGATATTTCATATACATCATTAATGTACGTCTGACATCCCTTCATTAAATGAATTCCAAAAAGGCACTTTTTACTTATTCATTCTTGTCTGATGAGCAGCATATGTTTGTTGAATAATAAGTCTTTTGGCTCTGTTTACCCAGCCCTTTGTTTATATACTGTAGCTGGGCATGGGGTGATAATTTCATTAACTGCTCAGGATATCATTGATTTCCTTCAGCTATTACAAATTCATTATTTCTGTTGGCATTCTCGTAACATCTTGAGGCTGTGGAGCCTCTAATTAGAGGTAGAGGGACGTCTCATTTCAATTAATTTCACAAATCATCTTAAACCTGACACTGCTAATACAAGATTTTTCATCCATTCTGCATGGTTGATGGAATAGCAGTGAGGTTATGCTAACTATTTTTGTATGATTGCATTAGAGGCATGGGTTTTATTTGAACAGAAATCCAATACCTCCTTTTAAACCATCAGAGGAAGGATTAACTATTATTCTGAGTATAAAATGGTCATGTTTTAACCAAACTTGAATACCAAGCCGTACCTAATTCTTAAAGAAAAATGTAATCAGAAAGTGGTATGCACAGAGTCTAAAATTAACACTCGCCAAGCACCAAATGAGAGTAAAAACCAGCATTGGCAAGTATATGAAAGTGTTACTCACCAGTTGGCTGATGGCTTTTTTTTTTATATAATTCTAACAATGCCTGATAAAGAGATATGGTTTAGCTTGATTATCAAATTGCAAAGACTGTGTTATAGTTATATAATCACGTAATCAGAGTGCAGCACTGTGATCTTTTCACAGTCTGCAGTAAATGCAGCTCCACAAGAACTGCAAGTGCTGAGTTTGACATGCTTACAGTGTGCATTTGAAAATGCAACATGCACCAAACGTCTTCCCAAGTTGTAAAGAGAATGGCTTATAAATCTGTCAATGGGTATTTAAAAAGTGAAGTTTCTCTGCTGCTTTCCGCCAAAATAAATGCTGTATGGTTTAACCAATGAAAGCTAAATCAAATATTAGTATTGTAATTTTACTGTTTGAAATAAATAAATAAACAAATGCCCGTTTTTAATTAAATAATGCACATTTTTGCACTACACGGTAAAAATATTTATGGGCGGTAAATTTTCAAGTCACCGGCCATTGGCAGGTGTGGAAAATTATTGATTTTAGGCCCTGGTTACGCAATATGTGTTGAGCATGAATGGACTAGTTGAACACAAAAGTAGTGTCTGGTCATTATCAGTTGCTATTTTATATTCATGTTTCTTTACTTGCATTTTTCTTGCATTACTATGATGAGCCATCATTAAAACTTCAGCTAAACTAAAACTTCATCACCTGTGTGATTTATGAGTTCTCAGTAGGGATCATTGCCTAATTTACCGGCAACTCTTTTCAATATCGATTGATTCAAAAAAGACGCTGAGTTATAAAATATATCCAACTCATCCACAAACAGATGGTCCTGGACTTAAATCAACAGGATAGACCTATAACAACATTGAATCTGGAAAGCAAATGTGCGGCCAGGCCGGCTCAGGAAACATGAGGGTTTGTTAATGCACATTAGAACAGGACTGCAATCCGACACCTGTCAGTCAATATTCCCACCAATCACCTGGCCTACAGCTGCTCTCTCCACCTCCATTTTAGAGAATAAATTCAATTATGCTCTCTTCGGTTTATAGCCACATTGCCTGATCAGGAAAGAGACGTTTGCTTAATACAATTGCGAGACTTTCATTAAATTAACCTTTCACAATCCATTACTCACCTGCGGCAGTCATAAAATGATCCCATGTGTTTATTTTAGGGCTTTCCAAACATATGGAAGCGAGTCAATACTCATTTGCTGCATGATACGAAGGCATATGGTCGTCATGTACATGCAAGAGCTTGTAAAGAAACTCAGGAATATTATGAAGAGAAATGAGACACGTTAAAATATAGAGTACAGTCAATATTGCATTAAAACTTTCTTAATTTGCCTTTCCAGGCAAGTGTGTAAGGGGTGAACTTTTGCTTTTAATTTATAACTTTGTTTTTGGCTGCACCTGGTCCCTAGCTGATTAAAGTACCCTCTAAACCCCTCCTTCATTTATTCGTACAGCCATATTTCATTTGCCAGTGTTCTGTCCCTTTCTAATTACCATAATGCCCTGTTGGCTCCATAGCTTCTGAGTGAATGGAATGCAATTATGCATTGGTCACCATGCTGCGATTCACGCAGACGTTTTTAGCAAGACACTGGGCAACTTAAATGGCAGAGAGTTTAAGAAGCGACAAACACTAGAAAATTGGCAAAGGCAAGACTCACGAGGATCCTTCAGAATATTCCTGGAATGAGATGAAGCATCTTTTCTACTTTGAAACAACGATTTTGCTCTTGAGGGCAAGGCTGTCGGAGTTATTTGATGTTTTAATACTTCGCTTCATAGACGGCTAGAAATGTTTTCAGAGGTTTTACTAATGAAATTGGCCCGTAGGTAGCTGTGGCTTTGTATGATTGCGGGTGGCAAAATATCCAGGAGGTACAAAAAGAGTTTGGCCTCCAACCAGCAAAATCAAATTATATAATATAGATTTAGCCATTCAAACAGATGACAGATATTATGCCAAAGTTATATTGCGCCAATCACTTAAAGGGGTCATATGATGCTATTCCTTTGTTTCCTTTCTCGTTGGAGTGTTACAAGCTCTTGGTGCATAAAGAAGATCTGTAAAGTTGCAAAGACTAAAGTCTCAAATCCAAAGAGATATTCTTTCTAAAAGTTAAGAGTCAACCACGCCTACCTAAAACGGCTTGTTCTAACACGCCCCCACATATCTACCTCACTATGTGGGAAGATTTGCATAACGCCGCCCAAATGTTCACGCAAAGAAAGAAGGCGTAACTTTTATTCTCGCTGTAGTATTGTTGTTGCCGCCGCCGCCATGTCGTGAAGGCGCTGTGTGTTTCGTTGTGAAAGCGAAACTACTTTGTTTGGCCTTC
>NW_015548229.1:190196-222389 GCF_001515605.1 Sinocyclocheilus anshuiensis | reverse complement strand
GCCAATCAGAGCACACCTCGCTTTTCAGACCGATGAGCTTTGTAAAAATCCATGCGTTTCAGAAAGGCGGGGCATAGAGGAGAAACAATAATGTACAGTATGTGGAAAACAATGTGTTTTTTTAACCTTAAACTGCATAAACACATTTCATTACACCAAATACACAAAATAATGTTATTTTTAGCAACATCATATGACCCCTTTAATAAAGCATACACTTTATGGTCCTTTGTTTTTCTTTGGCAGTAGTTTGTCCTGAGGGAAATTCAGCTTTAATCAGTCACCAAGTTAATATTGAATGACTGCAAAGGTCACTGAATGGTTTTGAGCAAGTATGACAGGAAAGCAATGAAAGATGACATCTCGGATTACCAAACCCGTAGCATCTAATTGGGGGGTAAACAGGATCCAAGCTGATGTGATTACATATGAGCTCCCTAGGATGGAGACAGCCATGACAAGGTTGTTTTTAAGACCACCTGACAGTGAGCGGGGAAAGACAAGGGTACATTAACAAACATTTAGGTTTCCTTACCTTGTTGGTGCAGCACTAAGAAAACTGCTACACTCTCACCTGAATTCACCTTGGTGGAGAGCAATTTACATATTCATTAGAATAAAAAAGTGTTAATAGATCAGCAGAACTACTCCTACGTTGTTTTTCAGGGATATTAGCCTGCTGGATGGCCTATAAGTGTGCAGGAAAACACACAGCACTGCACATCATTTGAGAAGAACAACAATTATCCAAGTCGGTGGTGAAGGTCGCTCGGGAGAGAAACAGGGAAAAAAAAGAAAAATGGAAAGAGTCAAGCAGTGTCAAAAGGTGATCGTTTAAAAATGTCAACATTTCACTAGGTAGTCAACAATATAAGATTGTTGTACCGCATTTTAGAACCAAGTTGCATCCATGTCTCATTAATCGGAGAGGTTACGTCAGTATATTCAGAAAATGGCTAATAGGTTGCTGTGTCAAATCATCAATCTGAGTTAAACAACGACAACAACGACAATAAGAAGGATATCAATCCTTGCATTATTGCATGCTCAGGGGATGTGTTTCAATTCGTATTATCAATCCTTGCATTATTGCATGCTCAGGGGATGTGTTTCACATACAGATATTCGTATTAATAGACAGGATCCTGACAAATAAAGAGTCCCTTGTCAATTTCTTATTTAAATTGCATCTAGTCAGACAATCCTCAAGTTGTAAAACCATCTTGGGAGAAGAAGAGCTGAAAAATCTTGGGCATTACTGCCATTTGAATTTTCAATTTTCTGAAATTGATAGATGCATATTAAGGGCAGTCTGAATGAACCTATTCCATTTGCACTGTAGTAGTCTTCATTAATGGAAAAACACAACACAACACATACCAATATCTGCTGTCGGCTGGCTGAAATTAGATTTCTGCATGCACGTCAAGACTCAATCAAACTGAAGTATTGGAAAACTTCAGCATCGACGTTGGAAAACCAAACGTGTGTTATTAACAACGCATCGATTGCGTTTATTTACTAATAGAATTACAACTTTCACAGTTGGCTGCCAACGATAATCACTGGTTGTAGAGTAAATTTAATTTCAATTTCAATCATCTTCTGGAGTGAAAATTGGAGAGAGAAAAAGAAGATATAAAATCGGTATAATCAATATTAAAAAAATGAACAGTAAATATGTGTATATTATAAGTGAGCGACGCGTCTGACCAGAGTTGAACTCCCTAGAGTTTAGAAGAACAGGTTAACGCTCCATTACTAATGAGTAAATGATGACAACTACACATTTAACTGGATAACTGTTAACCCTCAAAGAAAAGTCCTTGCAAAAGTATTTTCAGTAGTACCAATTGAATATACGCCCTGTCAAAACGACAGAGACAAAAGACAGAACAAGTAATTTAAAATGGTTAAAAAGGGTTCCACTACAGATGGCAAGATGCTCAAAGATAAAGGTCACCAAATATAAAATCCCACATAGGATCTCATCAAAAAATCAGTGCTGATGAAGCGCAGAAGCAGCCTGCAAAAACATTCTCTTAAAATCAATCCTTTTTACCTCCAAGACAAATGCTTGTATGATCATATACAGGGAGACAGTGTGGCTGGGCTCTGATTATTTTAAATCATTCTGAATGAAGGGGGTAAAACGTGCCACTTCTGGTTGTGTTGAGTGCTTCCGTTTCTACAGCTTACAAGAGTGCGAGGAATGATTGGATACAAGAGAAAAAGAGAGAGAAAGACTGTGAAAAGCAGCCAGCCTAGCGTGACCCCCCTCATTCTCTGCTACACATAATTAGACTCCTAATCAAATTTCACTCATACAATGGAGGACAAGCTGACCAGGCCCTCGGCCTCCAACTGAAAGAGCCTTCTCAGTATTCACTGCACATAATGATCAGCCCGAAGCTGAGGTGGGCTGAAAGACTCACTTACAGCCTTATGCATAATTATGTGCAGTTAAACAAGCAAGGACTCACCAGCGTCGCAACCACTCACCGAACTGCTCCATAATGATCGGAGTAGATGGCTGAAAGACATGAGTGCACACATACATCACAGCACCTGTATTTGAAGACAGAAGTTCTGCCTTCATAATTTGTCTTCCTTAAAGTGATTCACACATGTTAAGAGGAAAAACAGCAGGTATTCACTATCGGCATAGAGTATTTTTATAATGAGACCCAATTAAAGGTTATGGCAATGCGGTTTTGGCGAGAACGAGTGGTCATGCCTCGTGGCACCTGCATAATTAAGAGAGAAATACCAGAGGAAAGTACCGCACGGAAAGCCTAGACTGTGATCGAGAACCGGGGAATATTGTGACATGAGGGAATCTCTGTGGGAAGTCATGCTCCCTGGGGATGCCGGTGACTGTTGGCAGTAGCCTTAGGTAAGGTCTCAGAGGAAGCACAATCCTATATTCAGCCACAAAGATCCAGTTTAATAGATGTCTCTCTTCCCATCTTTCTCACCAGTGGGCAGATTAAATGCTCCCCGTTCTCCAACGCCTTCCCCTCCATCTCAAATAAGGATTGAGGTCATTTTCGAGCCTCTCAAGGATGAGTTTAACTGCAGGATCAATAACTTTGCGAACTTTTCTTTGATGCTCCTCTGGCCTTGGCGCTTCCGCAAGGGTCATGTGTGATTGTTTGGACGTTTTATTGGTCGGCGACTGTGTAAATGCGCAGCGCTTGGGGAATGCGAGCGGCTGTTAAAAACACGGTTGCAATTCATTCATATTTCCTCTGCTCTTCAGGTTGTCCTTCAACATATATGATCACAAGTTAGAGACGGGATGATTACTGCGCCTCACAGAAGATAAATAATCAAACAGTCCGGGTGGAATTACATTGAACGTGATACATCTCTAACCTTCTGCTAACATTCAAAGACGTCCTGTCGTTTAGATCATGACAAGCGGTTAGAATGATATCCTTTTGCTAACGTATATATTCAAGAGCATAATATTGATTTTACTTCAGCCATTTTTGAAGCACCGTAAAGCATACTCGTATGATTCAACTCTGTTTCATAGTGCTTTGAAACATGAGAGTGGGGTTAAACATCCCACTCTGTTTAATTGTACTCATCCTCTACAGTTGCACTCAGAGCTATGAGTGGGTGCACCGAATAAGGTTTATTGAAAGAGAAAAAAAAAGGCTTTTCCTTAAACTGAAGAGTATGCTGCCCCATGTTATGTATGGTTATTGTAAGGGGCATGTTTCAACCATGTTTTGACCAAATCTTAGATTGTCTGATTCAGTCTGATACCCTACATTATCTTCACACTGTGATTTCGGTGAGAGCATGGTTTTAGGTTGGCCATGAATCATGCAAATAAAGGCACTGAGAATGCATTATAAACTGTTTTGTCCTTAATGATTTATTTGTATTTTTTCCCCCCACTTGGCTCATCTCTAAATTTAAACAAAAAATGAGCAACAGTCAGCAGTGGCCATTAGCTTGTAATCGGTCAGCAATGAGCAAACCCATTCTCAACCCAATGTAATCAACAGGTCATTTTATTCTTATAATAAATCAAACTCTTTATTATTCTCATTTCATCTTAATGTCTTCGTGGCTCAGGGCAATAAAGAAATAAAACTGTCCTTGAAATGGAGGAACGAGCTCTTTCCAGCCAAAACATGGGAATAAATGGATAGGGAGATTTCAATGAAAAAATATTGTAATTTTGATTGCTTTCAAACATCCTGGGTGGGTATGTGCCTCTGGCATGCCCCTCGAAGCAATTTTGTATTGCAAGTCATTGCAAGTAAACGTGTCAACATGCTGAAAAGATTCATGAATCCAGCAGAAAATTATCTCTGCATATCAGGTTGTTAATCATTTAGCACAAGCTTTTCATTTGAAATGATTCACAGTACGATGGCATAGTTTTAGCTGGTTTCCTCAGGGTGATGAGAAGATCTCAGTGACCCTTTATGTCATGCCTTATCTCATCCCTGGAAGCTTTTAAATCCCTTAGACTTTTTTTCCAAATACAGAATTTGCCTAGCCTTTGATTTTTGTTTTTCCTTGAAATAAACCATATTTTGTTGTTCATCCTTTCAGTCTTATGTAGGATGAGGCTAATGCCATTTTTTACGAATCATAGTTTAACTGTATTTGTGTTCTACAATGACTTTTGGTCTACTTTCAGAAAATCAAATATAACTCTTCAGAAGTCACTGAAAACAGGTAACAACAGATTAAAAGCATTGTATAAAAATATGTATTACATTTAAACCTTATCTTTTTGAAATTATGCTGTTTCCCTTCAATTTATTTTAATAGAATCTCTTCTAATAATAATCATCATATTAAACTGTGTGCTGTTCACTAAACCTCGACTGTTTCAAGAGTTCATTCTTTCTTATGTGAATAGATCCCTTTACAGTGTTTCAGATATTTTAATATCAAAACAAAATGCTATGCAAAAAAAGCAATCCATTTGAATTGAGATTGCACAGTGAATATGCATTTGGCTGGATTTCATTTGAATTTACCAGGCTGGTGAACAAGAGTAAAAATGCATCAAAAAAGAACACCAATGCAATCCCAAATGAATGTCCTATCAAAACTACAAAAGGACAAATGCCAAGGTAACAGGGAAAAAAAAGCAAAAGAGGGGTCAGGAGTCAAATCTGAGATATAGGCTAGTGTAAGAGTAAAGGGAAAGTCATAAAAAAAGTCTCTACTGGGACAACTCTGAAATAAAATTAAACTCCTCCAAATACTAAGATGCATTACTGAAGAACAGATGAAGGACAATTCACAGCGCCACTCGTGATTCTAAAGACTTGATTGAGGAGAGGACTTGAGTCTTGGTATGATTGCGGCACAAAGATTAGACAAACTTTGAAAAGCAAATTTCTTTATGTAATTTCAGAGGACACATAATAGCACACATGGATTTACTTCAGTCGCAATCCACCTTCATCATATATAGGACCCTCAGAAAGAAAAAAACAAGATGCTGTTGACAAACCACCTACTTTGTGTTTGAATGGCCGATTATCCTCCATAGCAACAATACAGCATGCATATCTGAGCATATGTTTATTTAGATTTGGTTTTACAGCACAATGATAAACATTGTAAGGATAGTTCACCCGAAAACGGAAATGTTGTCATCATTTACTCACACTCCTTCTTCTGCATTCAAAAAAATATATATATATATATTTTGAAAAACAATGGGGCCTACATAACATTGGACCTCATTGACATTATATGGTAAAAAAAAAAAAAAAAAAAAAAAAAAAGTCCATATTTGGTTTTCCACAGAAGAAAAAAATAATCATACCAGTTTGGAACAACATGAAGGCAAGTCAATTTTCATTTTTGGGTGAACTATTCTTTTTGCTATGGATCTCCTAATCCATTGCCATCTAATTCCAACTGTCATTCTTCCATACTGCCCATTATCATTGGTGCTTCAGAGATGCACGGAGCTGCACTTAATGTTGGCAATGATTAAAACCCTTTAGAGCGAGGCAGCTAGTCAATGTGACTTGATGCCAAAAGCAGCTGGAACCATCTAAGAAAAAAGACAAATCTTGCACAAGCCAAAGCTCTCTTAACTGATGGTCCCTTTCAAAGCATTCAAATACATATTTCATTTCAGAAGTTCTCTCTTGCAAACCACACAAACACATACACGAGTGAGGCAACCACTCAGAATCTGATACTTTCCATGCTGAACACGGATTCAGAGCTTGTTTTCCAAGGCACCATAAAGCCGCTTACATTTTAACACCTCAGGGTAGCATTTTGCTCTCTCCAGTCTAAATACGACACATTTTTAAAGGAAGTCTGGAACTTTCTTTCAGAGTCTAACACGTATTACACTGTATTCCGGAGGGAAGGATGATGCAAGCAATCTGAAGCTGTTCCATGCTGCTTCTCTATTCTTATCATAAAAGAAAAATGGTAAAGCATTTCAGGGTTGTATGACTGTAGTTGTAAATACAGCAGATAAGACACAAATGTCCATGTAATCTCTGCTCTGAAGGAGGCACAATAAATTTAGAGGTCCAAATGGAACGCATGTGCTTTTGAATAGCTCTATCATATACCATACTCCAAGTACTGGTGTAAACTACCATTTAGCACAAAAAAATGAACATTAAACCTCCTTGCTAGCTCTGCAGCTTTGCAGAAGTCTGTAAATCTTTAAATTAGGTCAGGAAAACAATAAGAATGTGCATTATTTTGCATTACTCTAGCCTGGGAGGTAAATTATTTCTTGCCTGTTGTAGAAAAATTGTGCAGTTAGAAAAATAATGACTGTTGGAAAATTGCCTATTTGTACTCTGCATTAGGCCACCGATATAGTGTGGGATATTTTCAGTGTGGGATACATTTATACATTTTACACAAAGCATGTGTTTAAAACTATGCATGGTGGGTAAATAAAGCAAAGATTAGATAAGACAGATTTGGAGAAATTTAGCATTACATCACTTGCTCACCAGTGATTCCTCTGCAGTGAATGGGTGCTGTCAGAATGAGAGTCCAAACAGCTGATAAAAACTTTACAATAATCCAACAAGTAATCAAGATAAACAAGTAATCCACACGACTCCAGTCCATCATCTTGTGGAGTGAAAATCTGCAATTTTGTAAGAAACAAATTCATCATTGAGACAAACCGTTGCATATGGCAACATTTTTTTGTGTGTGCATTACACATTCTCCAGTGAAAAAGCTGTCTCGTTTGAATTGGGAGAGAAACAAACAGATCAAGCACAGTTTACAAGTGAAAACAGACCAAAACAGTTCTAAACAAACAAAAAAAAATGTCAGTGATTTTTGATGTGAAAGGACAACAGATGATGGACTTTTTCATTGGAGGAAGCATTACGAAGCTTTAAAAAAAAATTGTTTTAAAGTTAAAATACCTTCATGATGGATTTGTTTCTTACAAACACACAGCTTTTAACTTCACAAGACATTAATTAATGGACTGGAGGTGTGAATTCAACCAGCTGTTTGAACTCTAACAGCACGAATTCACTGCAGAGGATCCAATGGTGAGCAAGTGATGTAATGTTAAATTTCAGCAAGTTTGTTCTGATAAAAAACAAACTCATCTTGGATGGCCTGGGAGTGAGGAAATTATCAGAAAACTGGCTGAACTATTCCTTTAACTATAAGGTCTCTGCGTGCTTGCAAGAAACTCAGAAAAATAAAATTCATTTTGTACAAAAAAAACGATGTTTTTTGCTATTCTTAAAAAGCACAGACGCTTCCACCCTACTTCATATGACCCCTGACACTCTTTATCTCCTGATTAAACTGTGTTTACAACATCAGCGAGTATCACAGGTGCTATGATTCACATGGACATGAAGGTTTATTTCAGCTTCCGGCTCTCGATTTATTTAATTGTGCAGAATAACAGTCTAGTAATAAACTCTCACATTGAAGTATAAGACGCCTTGACAACACAGCTTTAAGCGCTGTGAAAAGTATGGTATATGTCAGTATGACCGTGTGGGGATACGGTTAATTATGCGTGCATATGTTCAGTTGAGTATTCTCGAGTCGTCGCAGAGGAGGAGTACAGATCGAGCAAGTGGAGTCAGATCAATGCTAACTCGTTTAGGAGTTGGAGCTCTCATCAACAGAACTTCTGCTTAAAAAAATAAATGAATGAATAAATAAAACCTGTCACACGGCTGTATCACATCTGTTGTGTCATACTGTTTGTATGAGCCATTTTAGATCTTATACGTACAGCAGAGAAACAGCAGATGGGCATTGCAACTCTGTTTCTCTCTCTCTCTCTCTATCTTTCTCTGTAAGGTAATTGCGTTATACTGACAGTAATTTAGAGGTGCTTTACTCTTAGTGACAGGAACAACAGAAAGAGCTTGCGGAGAGTGGTGGGAACCCCTGAAAATAACTTTTCAAGTAAGACGCCCACACGGCTCGCACGCTCAAACACAGTGGTTGCATTGCATTACTTTTCAGTTCCTTTTAACAGGATAAAAATCTATGCACGATTAAAAATTTATACCAGAACATGAGGCTTGTAATTATTTTCAGTGGGATTTTTATTTTGGAACTCACACATCAACAAACTGCATTTTTCATTTTAAATCATGATGGTTGGTGTGCTACAAAAGTATTCTGAGCTTGCACAACATTTCTTCTTGCTCCTGAGCCTGGAATGACGGAAGAAACCTCCTTTTTTCCAATCGGAATGAATCCAAACCCATTTCAGATTCTGACAGTACTGTTTATATGAACCCTAAACGATGCAGTCTGATTCACATATTAGTTTATATGTGCATTATATGTATTCCAAACAAAACTTCAGCTCATATGCAGTGCCCAGTTGCTGTGTTCACAACCGGAGAAAGCCATCGTAATAATGTCACTGGACCTACCAAGAGAAACTGATATTTATATATCAGAAGACCTTTTTTAGTAAACATTTAGTAAATTTTCACTAACCAGTTCATAAGACGTGAAACATAAAACATACACACGTTCGTCTCACATAAATTGCGTGTAAACATACATGTTATGGCACTGTGCATGTGTGCAAAGTATTTTTTCATTCAATTGAGAAAACTCAAGATTTAAGCATTTACATGCTTCTTTTTTTCCTGTTGATTGGCTTATTTCAGTCCTATACCAACCCTTTAAATTAGATCACAATTTCATTCAGATCGATTGAGGTGTTTCAGTCCAACTATCAACGGATTATTCGGGTGTATGAAGACGTAGCTACTGAGACTCCAGTAATATCACACTCCATAGCCTTATAATGGAGGTTTCTTATTTGTCACCACCAGGGTGCATAATTAACACCCACCACCAGCCTAATGTGGGTCATTTTGCCAATTCTACTCACCACCGTGGCAGGTGGCCCTTCACAGATTGGCCTTTGACAAGAAATGGTCTTGTTTAGAAATAAGACACACACTGGTATAGTACAAGTCACACATTTGATTAGAGCTTGAAGAACATGAAAAAAACATCTGATGAGGTGAGACTCTTATTGGCTGTATAGTTGGATCTCCAGTGCTGAGTGCAGGCACACATGCAAGGCTCAGAATGACATTTTGGCATGTATACGAAAGCTCCAACTGAACATCTCAGAAAGGTGTGTATACTCACTCTCCACAAATGTGCATTTTCTTGTGATATTAGTTAAATCTTTGTACTACTTTCAGAAAAGTAGGACAGGTGACCTAACATTATGGACACTCAGAGTTCCTGAAAACAGTATTAAAGATGACTTAAAAGAGGTGCGAGTTCACTTGCAAAAAAGAAGAAGAAGAAGAAGAAGAAGAAGAAGAAAGAAATTTAAACACCCAATTACAAACACAATTTGATAATTTAATTCAAGATGCCTTAAATACAATATCCATTATCAGTAAATTATAGCTATAGATGTTCAGTTCTATCTTTCAGCTACTTTTCAACAGATGGATGGATTGAACAATAGATAGAACGAGAGACAGACAGAACGACAGACAGGAAAGGTAAGAACCTATTTTATAGTAGTCTCGAGCGATCTACTTCCAGCCACTTAAGACAGAAACCCAAGGAAGGACGAGACAAAAGAAGGAGGCAGAAAAAATAGAGCGAAAAAAGAGTACAAGGTTATTTCCTTCTTTTATCCATTATTTGACCATATGACCTAGTAAATCCCAAGACATTTAGTTTGATCAGCAGGCCACAGTTTATTCCCACAGCACTAAAGACGTTAAGACTGAGCAGACCGCCAACGTACAAATGTCTCACCCAGCAGGCTTCCCCTTTATTGAGTTTACTGCTGTTTTATGAATTTAACAAAAATACGGCTTTCAGTTGATGGCGTCTAAAACTGTCATGACTCTGTTTGATAATGCCAACTTTGATAATGAGTCAAAAGCTTTTAAGGCATAAATCATCATTTTCCACAACTTCATCAGCTAACATTTCTGTCAGTCTTATATTGATCTATGGCATGAGCACTTATACATCAGTCCATCAGCTGTCATCTTCATATCAGTAAAGACATGAAAGTAAGATCTGTAATATGATTGGCCTAGCTTATGTAAGAGCTGTTGTGTAATTAAATCCCTTATGTAAAGCTGCTGTTTTGTGACTGACTCAACTGCGGTTCAGTACAGTGCAGGCTGTACGAGGCTTACTGAGAACAATTCTCTTTCTCCTCTTCTGAATGACATAACTGATCTGATCTTACAGTCTCAAAACACGAATCTTACGGGATGACACAAACTATAATCTATCTTACCTGTATCTGATAAAATGGGAACACACCGATTAATCAGCAAATAAGTACATTATTTTACAGTATTATTTTACATCAGTTAACAGGATTTTAAAATGGGCATTAAGAAATTAAATTGATTTTAAAAATCATATGACTGATCTATTTATTATATGTTTGATTAAATGCAGTGGGGACCAGAAGTGATGTTATACTTCTGGATAATTTAATAATTATTCTGTTTTGTAATTAACTAGTTACTTAATTTTCTGGGGGTTTTTTTCTTCTTTGTTTAAGTAATACTTTTATTCAGCAAGGATTTTTATTTCGCAAAACTGACAGTAGAAACTTAATAAATACTTTTAAAATTATATTCTTTTGAACTTTCTATTCATCAAAAAATCCTGAAAAGAAATATTATGGTTTCCACAAAAATGCAACACTGAAAAATCAGCTTTTCCAAGAAAAATCAGCTTTTAATTAAAACAGTGGTTTTAACTTGTAATAATAATAATAACATTTCACAACATTCGGTTTAATTCAGGATAAGTGGGATATTTTACCAAGTCCCTATACTTTTTTTTTTTATGAAATAAATGCAATCTTGTGGAGACTTCTCTCATTATATCTCTTCTATTTATTATCGATAATATCTTCTAAGCAAAGCCATTTCATTAAATTCTTTTTATTATGTTCTTAGATTAAAAACTTTTTAGCGCATAAAACCACCCAAACGCCCATATTACTTGAGCCGCAACATCTGAGGAGTTTTTAATAAACATCGTTTATTATCCACCATGACCTCTTGTTTTTATATGATAAAATAAAAAGTGATGTGGCGCATAGTATGGTGTCCCATACTGGGAATTTGTGCTCTGCATTTAAACCATCCAAGTGCACACACACAGCAGTGAGTAGTGAACACACCCAGAGCAGTGGGCAGCCATTTTTGCTGTGACACCCGGGGAGCAGTTGGTGGTCTGGTGCCTTGCTCAAGGGTCTCACCTCAGTCGTTGTATTGAAGGTGGAAGAGAGCACTGGTCATTCACTCCCCCCACCTACAAATCCCTGCCGGTACTGAGACTTGAACCCACGACCTTTTGGTAAGACTCTCTAACCATGAGGCCACAACTGCCCCTAATATGTTAAAAAGAGACATATGCAAAAGAAACAGAAACTCAAGAGAGAAAGCTTGAGGTGAAGGGATACAGGAAGAAAGTGAGAGAGAAGAAATGTAAATCTGACCTTTCTTCATTTTGCTATGCTGATCTGAGGTCAGTGCTTTATCTCTTGTAACATTTATCTGCATTCAGTAATGACCTTCCCATCATGCTCTACTGGAATACTGATGGGACTTAAACTTCACCAGCTGTCAGAGGCCATTAATACTTGCACTTAACATGATGATGTCCTGCAGTCTGTAAAGTTGTATGATAACAAAAGTTCCTTTCAAAATCACTGTTCTGTTCTAAAACCTAGAGAGCTGCCCATGAGGACGACATTTTCAGGCATCATAAGAGCCATCCCAAAGCGAAGCCTGTTTAAAAAGGTCACGGCAACATGATGCTACATTCTAAGATGCAATATTATGATAAAATAATAAGGCAACATTGCAAAAATTGCATGAAGGCAATCCCAGACGGTGGATATGATTTCCTCATGTTTGTCATTTGTGTAGGAGACACTCTGAAATATAATTAGGTGCAGCTGTTTTACTTAAAAACTAGAGGACAAATTTGGGTAAAACTTTATTTTGATAGTCTACTAGACATTCTACTAAGCATAAGTAATTTTTACAACTATATTTTAACTTCCAGTCATTAGAGCGGGGTCGGCGACCTATGGCACGAGAGCCAACACTAGCACGCAGAGGGATAATCACTGGCACGCGAGCAATTGGGAAAACTGCATACCGACGTACATTTTGAGGTAATCATTCCCCATAGTCAACACAGCCTGTTAGGAGCTCTGGGTGGGGTGGGGGTTGGTTTATTGGCACAGTGGTTAACGAGAAAACTAAAACATGGCAACTTCATGCCCAAAAGGTTGCCGACCCCTGCATTAGAGTATTAGGGGGTGTTTACACAACATTGTTTTCAAGTAAAATCAGAAAACTTTTTATGTGTTTTGGTCATTCAAAATTTTGAAGACACATTTCAAAGCGCAAGATTTTCAAAATGATACCAGTAAACTACGAAACGCAAATTTTTGAAAACGGCGAAGTCATATGTAGGCGTATTACGTGTTAAATCTATAGGGTGTGTAGAAGATTTTTATTAATCCAAATAGGAATTAATCAAGTATAATCATTATGAATATATCCATTTAAATATACAGTAATACTTCCATTATAATCACATATGCCTGTGTGTAGAAACAGGCCTACGTGGCAGAATGTACAGACCTCAGATGAGAAACATCTGGGAAACATAAGTGGGGGCTTTCTTTCTTTACCATAACAAGACTTAGGGGGGGCTTCTCTCGAGGGAGAATTGTATGCACAAAGGAACCATTCTATGTATGGAAAACTGTATGGAATATATACCCCACGCCTTAAAGTCAGAACTGTATAAAAAGAAGACAAGATGATCATTCTGCAGATGTTTCGCTGCAGAGAGCATCTCCGTTTTATTCTCATTAATGATGTAATAAAATGTATCTTCTGGCATCAAAACTCAAGACAGAGTGTGGTTCCTCAGACGAGCGGCAGACGACACCACAGGTGTTTAAAGGCACAATATGTAAGATTTTTTATTAAAATATCCAAAAACCACTAGAACAGTGTTATATATTTTGCTGACTTGTGTACTTACATTATCCCAAATGTTTCGAAGAATGTTTAAATCTAGAGAAATAAGCAATTTTAACTAGTGACACGGACCGTGTCCATAGTGTCATTGTGTCGCCTGCCAATGATGTCATAACCCCTCGATTTCCGGTTTTGTTTTGTAGAAAACATGGAAACACCAAAGACACTTTAATATGTTGTGTGTTTTAATAGACCGGTAACGACCGCACAGAGTAGCATAATAACAGAACTTTTAAACGTATCTAGTATGATAAAACAGCGCTGCTTTTTTCCCCCCACATACGCATGACCGGAAGCGGTCGACTGTGGCATAATAAAAACTCAGCTGCTTTCGAGCCGTGTGTCGCGCCCGTTCAACGGCCTCGTTTCGCTTCGACGGCTTTCAGCCTCACCCTGCTTCATTCTACTACGTTACCAAATCATTAGCTCATCCATGAACATGATTTCTGCCAGAGTCCCGTCGGATTGCATCGGCTGTGGGGATGAAGACCACAACTCCCATGATTCCACACTCAGTCACGGCATCATCAAACTATGCCTTTGTCTATTTGTTTATTTTCAATACGCACCCTCCAGTGGCGAAAATTACATATTGTGCCTTTAAGTCTACAAAGTGACATCACCAACTACTGGCCTGGCATGCAGTTTACCACACTAGACTAGGACTTATGGAAGGACAAAACTTTACTTTTCCCCACCTCAATCTATCATTTTAATATAATGTATTTATCCTCTTGCTACTTTTTGATTGAAATGCTAATGATTGAGATAACAGATTAAATATAATTAATTTAGAAATGTATTGATACAGGGATAATAAATAGAATATTCCGTGATCTCAGCCAAAGTTAATTGATAGTTAATTGATGCAGAGCGAAAGGCTGAACCTAATCTAATTAAGCCTCATTAATACCAGTGCTTCAGATGATTCCACATCGGTATGCAAATTACACTGTGACCATGATGAATGTCTCTTAAATGACAGGTATGAAAAAAAAAAAAACAGATAAACAAAATTACAAGGTCCCAAATATGTCCTGAAAGATAATCAGTACTGTCAATCATAAGTTCAGTCAATCAATACAATGATCAGGGTAGTAATTATACGAAAAGCCCTCAGTCACCTCTCAAAAAAAATGTCACTTTGCTCTTTGTAATCTATCAATCCTTCACTCTTTCTTTCTCTTGTGTATGTGCTGAACACGTTGGTTTTCCACATTGCCATGTTAGATCCGACAACTTCCATGACGGATGTGTCACCAGTCGGCTGCGTCACTTTCCCGAAGCTGGTTAAACTGTCAGTGATCCGCTCTGTCACAGCAAACTAATGGTGGTTGACAGACTCAACGAGGATGGATTTTGTTTTGTCTGGCTTTGCTTTACAATGACGGATGTCTGTCAGAGCAATCCCCGACTATCATCAGACCTCAGACTGACTCTGAACTTTAAAAGCTGTGGATGATGTGATATGAAGCCTGGATTACCAGCAGAGTAAATTACTGCAGTTTTCACACAAACAATTTAGTGACAATATATGGAAATACAATACTATACTTCAATACAACTTCACTTATAGATTTTAGAAAAAAAAAGGTACTCTAATTAAAAAATAGACATAGAAAATAGAGGACAGAGCCTTGCTGTGACCTTTTTAAATGACCATGACTTTTCCAGGCATGGAAATCTATCTGTTAGCATTCCCATTCATCTCAATATCAGATGCCCAGCAAAAATATATCTAAATTTTATATATATAGTCATGGCCAAAAGTTTTGGCAGTGACATAAATTTTGTGTTTTGCAAAGTTTGCTGCTTAAGCTGTTGTGATGTTAATTCACATTGTTTCTAGATTGGTGTGTAGAGTGATCAGATGCATTTTAAAGAATTGCTAAAAGCTTCATTGGCCAAAAAATTAACTTTTTACAAAAAAAAACAAATTTCACTGTTTTTTGATCCTGGCACAAAATGACCAGCTAACATTAATGGGCTAATCATATCAGCAGCACATGTGAAAGTGTGAATGAGTACTTGTCAGGTAAAATCACTATCATACTAATTAGACTGTAAGAGCAGACTGATTGCTATAAAAGGAGGGAAGAAGCGCTTCCAATCATTGTGTTCTTGTTAGCAATGGTTACCTCCAAAGAAACACGTGCAGCCATCATCACTTTGCATCAAAATGGCCTCACATGCAAGGAAATCGCTACAAAGAATATTGCACCTGAAAGAACCATTTACGTTGCTGCTTAAGCTGTGTTCATTCACATTGTTTCTAGATTGGTGTGTAGAGTGATCAGATGCATTTTAAAGAATTGCTAAAAGCTTCATTGGCCAAAAAATTAACTTTTTACAAAAAAAAACAAATTTCACTGTTTTTTGATCCTGGCACAAAATGACCAGCTAACATTAATGGGCTAATCATATCAGCAGCACATGTGAAAGTGTGAATGAGTACTTGTCAGGTAAAACGGATCATCAAGAACTTCAAGGAGAGAGGTTTGACTGCAGTGAAGTCATCAGGACGTCCCAGAGTGTCCAGCAAGCACCAGGATTGTCTCCTCCTGAGGAGTCAGCTGGAATTGTGTCACCAGCAGTGCAGAGCTGCAAGAATGGCTCGCCATCAGTCAGGATTTGGCCCAGAAACTAATATCCAGCATGCCAGAGGGAATTGCAAAGGTTATGAAGAACAAGGGTCAACACTGTAATATTGACTCATTATATTTTTTGCCATAAAAGCCTTTAAACCGTATGATATGTTTATCACTGTTTTTCAATATAGAAACATATGGGGGAAAAAATCTACAAATACTGAAACAGCAAACTTTGCAAAACACAAAATTTATGGCACTGCCAAAACTTTTGGCCATGACTGTGTATATATACAGTATCTCACAGAAGTGAGTACACCCCTCACATTTTTGTAAATATTTTATTATATCTTTTCAAACACACCTGCTCCCCATTCACACCTGAGACCTTGTAACACTAATGAGTTATATGACACTGGGGAGAGAAAATGGCTAATTGGGCCCAATTTGGACATTTTCACTTAGGGGTGTACTCACTTTTGTGGCCAGCGGTTTAGACATTAATGGCTGTGTGTCGAGTTATTTTGAGGGGACAGCAAATTTACACTGTTATACAAGCTTACACTCACTACTTTACATTGTAGCAAAGTGTCATTTCTTCAGTGTTGTCACATGAAAAGATATAATAAAATATTTACAAAAATGTGAGGGGTGTACTCACTTCTGTGAGATACTGTATATATATGAGGGCTGTCAATCGATTGAAATTTTTTAATCGGATTAATCTCATTCTTTTTACTGTGATTAATCACGATTAATCGCACACTTCATGAAATTAGGCATAGACCATTTATCTTGTTTCAAATGTTTATTTTGTCATCATTTGCTATATCCAGCAAAGTAAACCAAAAGATTGAAGGGTGATTCTAAAAAAATCTATATTTTCTGCAAACTTTTTTCAAGATACATTTAGATGTCTTCCCAAAAAAGGACACTTAGAAACTCCAAAAGGACACCAAAGAACCAAATGATATAAGGAGCCCATATAAGCACATATGAAAGAAAAAAACAATCAGAATTGTATAGTATGTGTACAGTGCAACAGCAAAGAACTTTTTTACATTTTAGAGAAGCCAAGTTGTGATACCGAACAGGACCACATGGAGATGCCAAAAAAACCCCTAAACCAATCGCCTGCTGACTGCACATATCTACTACAGTACACGGATCCATTCAGAATAACTAAACACAGCAACAAAAACATGACAAATCAAAACATTATCGTGAATGTGTGTGGAAACAACGTGAATGTACGGAAATGTCTGTGCCTGTGCATAAATACAATGTGCGATCAGTGCGTCAAGAGCACTCATACACGGATTATTATAACGGACTCACGCGTGCTTACTGTATGACTCCAGTACGCCACCGCAATAGTCTTTACCTTGATTGCAGTCTTCATCAAAACTTTACTAGCGAGACTGGTTTGCGTCTCATCTGGCCATACAGCAGTGGGATGTGTTGACAATCTGTTCAGTCTGTACTTCACACAGTGCAACGTGTGAGGGCTCGCGCTCTTCAGAGACAATCACAGAATATGACAGAGCTCGTGTTTTAAAGTGAAACACTGGAATGAATAATTCACTTAAAACTCAACGCGAGTCTCTGTTCTCTCTGCAATCTGATGTAATCAGCCTGGTTTCCTTTATATTAGCGCTGTAGTTTGCGTCTCATCTGGCCATACAGGGGTGGGATGTGTTGACAATCCATTCAGTCTGTACTTCACACAAGCGTGTGTGACGTGTGAGGGCTCGCGCTCTTCAGAGACAATCACAGAATATGACAGAGCTTGTGTTTTAAAGCGAAACACACTGGAATGAATAATTCACTTTAAACTCTCTGTTCTCTCTGCAATCTCTGATGTAATCAGCCTGGTTTCTTTTATATTAGCACTGTTTTGGATGGATTGTTTGAATGCATTCGCTTACTGGATCATTGGACTGAAATCTTTCCCGGAGTTTAGCGGCTTAAAATGATCTAATCGCAAGCAGAGTAGCAAAATTGGGTTAAAGGGTTAGAATAGAAATTGTGCTTCAGCAGTTTTGCGTTAATAATTTAATTTAACTCATTAAGGACTGTAAAATGAATCACATGCGTTAATGCGTTAACGCGTTAACGATGACAGACGTAATATATATAAGTTGTGGTCAAATACACTTTTACATACACTTTGCAGTATCTGCAAAATGTTAATTAACACGTTAACGATGACAGCCCTAATATATACAAGTTGTGGTCAAATACACTTTTACATACACTTTGCAGTATCTGCAAAATGTTAATTATTTTACCAAGAGGGTTCTTACCTAAATATTGATATTTTTCTTACAGTCACATCATTATAACAACACGTTTGATTGTGGTAGCTACCTAAAGAAGACCTCTGATTTAATGACATCTGAAGATATAGATATTTTTCTTACAAAAACGCATCGATTCGCTACAGGAGGTCTTTATTCACCCCCCAGAGCCGTGTGGGACACTTTTTTATTACGGATGGATGTGCTTTATAGGACTTCTTTTGGACTGTTGAACAGAAACACCCGCCCACTGCCATTATAAAGCTTGGAAGAGCCAAGAAAATGTTTTATATAACTCTGAATGGATCTGTCTGAACGAAAAAAGTCATATACACCTAGGATGGATTGAGGGTGAGCAAATAATGGGCTAATTTTCATTTTTGGGTGAACTATACATTTAACAAATGGGAGGAGGCTTACCCATAATTAACCAAAAGCAACATCGGGCAAAATTATGCTTTTTGTAAAATATGCTACACAGATTTTTGTGTATCACACAGAGGGAAAAGTGATGTGAGCCAACATGACAAATCTGCAAAGCACAAGTGTGCCCAAGAGAAAGTGTTAAGGAATGCAAAGTCTGTGACCTATGTGTATAACAAGTCCCTTGCAGATGCAAGAGAGCCACACAACAAATAAAATGGTATCCTCCATCCATTCTCTTGCCTAGTGGTGAGAAACCCAGGGGGTGGGGGGTGGTAGGGGGTGAGGGATTTCCCTTATTTTAAAATTCCAATGTTGACAGGTATGCCTATGTGGCAGACTTCAACAAGTTATTTCTAGCCATGATCCCCTTAGAAGTGAACCTTTGTGGTGATAATCAGGATCTGGAAAATATTAATCAAATAACATTATAAAAAAAAATGTATCAAACATGTTAAATATGTATCATTCACTACAGCAAGTTGTCAACTATAATGTTAGAAAATGTCTTTACAGCAGGTGTCAGTGGAATGGGAGCTGCTTCATTGGTCTGGTGAATGGTGATGGCTAAGAGGAAATGGTTCTTTCCCATGAACAAAAAACATCAGGTTCTAATCTTGCTTGGAAAATTGCCTTTAAGCACTGCTCATGTGCCCATCTGTCTGCTCCAGGGATGTCCTACTTTTGTCGCTTCTCTCTCCTTCTGTGTCAAGTGAGAGCAGGATATATTCGCTGTCCCTTAATGGTGAAATAAACTCCCACACCTGAAATCCACTGCAATCTGCACAACCCAGCTGAAATCATACGTGTTTTGGGAATACTTAACCAATGCATTTACTCTCAGGTTAACCCCAATCAGAAAAAAAAAAACATTGGTAGATAACAGTCGCCTTTCTAAAAAATTGCACACCTATTTTGTGATATAACTGATGGTTAAAACTTGAATAATATCAATCAAATGGGGTTTGATAAGGTCAAAGGAATAAATAAATAAACAAAATTTAGAGAATCGGACATTGACTGACGACTAATCTGAATATTGGGGGTATTAGGTATAATTCAAGGAATAATTAAAGGTATAATTCACCCAAAAATGAATGTGTCGTGATTTACTTTTTTTTTTCATCATTTAAAAGAAGTAATCATTTTAACCAGCAAGGATATTTAAAAATTTATCAAAAGCGACATAAAAACAAAAGATTTACAAAAGATTTCAATTGAAAAAAAAAAAGAATGCAGTTCTTTTTAACTTTCCATTTATCAAAAGATTTATCAATGTTTTTTTTTAATAGGGTTTGATATGTTTTTCCACCCAAACTAAATGTGATCATAAGCTACCATATTTCTAAACAATATTTGGATTAAACCGCTCGATTCATATGGATTTGTTTTATGATGCCTTTATAACCTTTGTAACAGAAACATCTTAGGTTTCACTGAAAATATTTAAATGTGTGTTTCAAAGATTAACCAAAGGCTTATGGGCTTGGAATGACCTGAGGGTGAATAAAAGATAACAACTTTAATTTTTGGGTGAACTATCACTTTAATGTCTATAGTGATTACAGCCCTGGTTATCACAAGCTCAGTTATGGCACTTACCTTTATCTGCAATATCTTTATCTGAGTGTATTCCAAGTGTATTATACAAATATATTCCAATGCTGGTCTAGTTAATTAGACAGTCAAGACTAATTAAAAGTTGAGGTATGTGTGGCGGCCCCTTTCAGTCATTGTACTCACATGAATATGAATTGACAGCTGAAGGAAGGTTGAAATGAAACACGCCTCACTGCGGCTGACTGTGCTGGAGATGAGAGGTGAGGAGCTCAGAGAAACATGCAGCGACACCAGAGCGCCATTCATTATTCCAGCAGTGCTTGTCCTAATGTTTTCTTCTGCAAAATTTGAGGAGAGCAGCCATTAGTCAGCATAATCTCCATGAGAGGGCCTGATTCTCTCCCTATTACTGACAGCCTGAGTGATTAAGAGTATCTCCGACTCTTCTACCGAATATTTGGAAACATTACATCCAACAATGAGAATGAGAATGTCAGTAAAAGTGAAATTGAAAAAGCTGTAATTATTTACTCACCCTCATGTTGTTCCAAACGCTGAAGAAATATGATAGCTTTGTGTGAGAGATCAGAGAAACTGAAGTTGGTATTCACTGATATTCACATTTGCATTTGTGAACACTTCTTAAAAAATACCATTGGTTGAAGTTAAAAAGTCAGATCGCCATGTATGTTGTAATCAAACCAATGATGTTATTGTTCACTAAAACGGTTTTTCCATTAACTTTGTTTTCATTAATTGAAATAAAGCTGAAAATGAGAAAAGGTGCCTTGGCAACTACTTGGAATAAAATAAGTTTACACTCAAACACTATAATTACTAAAGTTCAAACTGAAATAAAAAATGAATGCTAATAGTACAATTATTTTAAATAATAATAATGACAAGCACATAAAATTACTAAAACAAACAAAAATTTAAACTGAAAATAGAAAAATAAAAACTAATTCAAAATACTAATACTAAAATACAAATATTTAAAAATAAACACTATTACATGCTATAATTACTAAAGTTGTATATAAATCATATTAAAATAACACTGAATCAAGCATGACATGTTTAGTATGAATAAGCTGGATGGAGAATGAAATTTGTGGACTAGAATATTTTTAGTGAAAAATGACATTTTCTCACACAAATCTATTAAATTAATTTTAAAAGACGAGTCAAATAGAATATTTTGATGGTGTATTTTTTTGTCATTTTTGAAGCTTGACAATATGAAAAGGATAAACAAATGAGCGTGAATAAATAAAGACAACTTTTCATTGTTGGGTGAACACCTGTATAGGCCTGTCACGATAACAACTTTTTGTTGTGCCATATATTGCCCCAGAAATAATTGCGATAAGCAATATTATTGTCATTTTAAAGACCATTTCATGCCACTGAATATATAATCATAATGTAACAGCATAATAATGCAAGAAGGCCTACACACTTCCAAATGACAACAAACATTTCATTTTTAAGAATTTAGATCATGGAAATTAAGTATCAAAATATTAGATACCTTAAAAAACCTGAATAAATAGTAAATAAACATTTTCTAACAAAAAGTGCAAAGTAACAATTAGAAAAAAAGAAAAATGCACAAAGAACTTGAATGGAGATTTTTCCATCTACAGATTTTTCCCTGATCTTCTTTTCTCTGTAAATTAAGGGTGCACACTATTGCTGAGAAACTCAATCCCTACTTAGCAGTCAGATGTCCGTATGCACAAAGGCGCAGATTCCTAAACAAGACCACATCTGCAGATGAAACTTTTTTTTGTAGAAGCAATTTTAAAATTTGAACTAGCTCCTCATGACTACACCAGGTTAAGTACGAGAAGCTGCAAAAGACACAGGCGCAAGTGGAATGTACAAAACATGGTGACATTAATTTTTAAGTAAATATAATGGGCGATATATTGCGTCACCAAAAATTATTGAGGTCATGTGCATATATTGCGCGAGAAGTCGATATATTGATTATTGCGACAGGCCTACACCTGTAGACCTTTAAGTTGTTTCAGCTGCTTTCTGAAGTGGACAAATCAAGACTGTGAGAAGAAAGCAGTTGGGTTCAGTCATTATGAAACAACAACAAACACCAGAGACGTCAAGCTCGGTCCCAGAGACCTTTCAAACTAGCGACCTTCCATATGGCCCACACACAGTGTGTCATAAAGCTCAAAACATTTGATTTTACCTCAGCATAATCCAGAGCTCATTCCCATTTCCACAACCCCCTTGGAGCAGTTCACAGTCCGAGAAGCATCTGTTGAGTTAAAAAAAAAAACTCCCAGCCGCCAACAAAGATTGAGGGTGTGCTTTAGGGCCTATTGCCATGCCAACCGAGGCTTTCCAAGGATAAGCTTAGCATCTGGACCGGTCTGTAATCAGTCATAAGCTTATATTGCTCTGAAGCCAACAACTCCCTCTGTTAAACTACCAGAAGTCTTGAAACACAACACCTCATTCACTAAGGAATGGTGCAATTAGAATCAGAGCTAAATAAAGCATAGCTATTATAAGAATGAGGAGATGAATCACACCAGAAAATCATTTTTCATCATGGTAATCTATTTTATTTCTATTTGATATAAAGCAAATTCATCGTTAAGGATTATTCTTGTTAATCACTGCCTATACAGGAAGTCACATTTATAATGACAATAGATACTATACGCTACTCTCTGTATTTTTATAAACCGATGTCTCTCAACGGAAAGTATAGCATAGTCTGACATATGCCTGCCCACTCTTGCCTTGAATGTCTTCTTGCTTGCTTCAATTGTCAGAACAGACAGAACAAAAACCAGCAGCCGTCAGTTTATGACACAGTGCAAAGAAAACATGAAAGAGGAGGAGGATGAGAGGGAGCAGAAAAGAAGTATGACTGCCAGCGAAGAGCAGGGTATATGTGCAGTTTTAATGGGAGAGTCAGGTCACATCAGAAAGAGATGGAGTGCAAGAGATGGAGATGCAGAACAGAACTTCACCTGTGTGCTGTAAGCTGGAAAAGAGACAGCTGACGGTGAATGACAACTTTTTGGTCGCACAAAGACAAGTGAACGATGAGCACACTTGCAACTGTGAGTGTCCATATCATTGCAAACTGACAGGTCATGCATCAAAGCAGACACTGAGAACAGCAAGTTATTGCATTAAGATTAAGATTGCATGGTTTCTGCGCATTTGAAAGACAATTTACCTTATAATCAAACCCACACCGTTTCATATTTGTGTTTTTATTACTTTAATTTGGTAAAATTTTATAATAAGATTCCATTTCTTTTTGCATTACTTCTGAACTTACAATAACCAATAGTTTTTACAGCAATTCTTAATCTAGGTTTATGTAAATTTCTACATGTACTATATTTAGGTTGTAGAAATTATCATTAATTAATGTAATACACAACAAGTTCAAAAGTTTGGGGTCAGTACGATTTATTCTGTAAAACAAAATGTTCTTTAGTCTATTTGTTAAATTATAATACTGAAAAAAAAGATATAAAAGCAAAATATTAAGCAGCACAACTGTTTCCAAAATTGCAATAATAAATGTTTCTTGAATACCACAACACCATATAAAGCAGGAAAAATTATATTTTAAATATATTGTAAATATATATAAATTATATTACAATAGAAAACTACTTTAGTATTTATTAATATTTATTTTAACAATTCACAATATTACTTTTTTATTACTCTTTTTTTTTAACAAGTGCTTTTTACCATTGTGGCCATGGACACACTAAATTAATTGTCATATATGCAATATACGATCTCAGAAACGTACATATTGTCACCGTACGTGATCAGAGAAATCTGGTGGAAACTACACCTACATTAACTTAATCAACTACACCAAGTTTTATTTTGCCTCCTCAGAGAAAACAGCCCTGGTTTTGTGTCTATGAATCACTGCCAAACAAGAGAATCAGAGACAGATCATTCAAACAGGGTTGTACCTGCACTGGGATGGTTAAATACCGCAGCATTATTTCATGAATCATTAAAGCATCATTAACTTGGATTCCTGTTTACGACACTGTGTTTCCTAGATAATTCTGCTCTCTGGAGGAGACAGGTACAGGTAATGTCCTACTGGTCTCCCTGATATTAGTTTCAGCTATTTTAATGAGTTCTGCGTAGCTCACATTCCTGAGCCAGTGATATCAATGTATGCCAAAATCATTTAAATCAAACATGCCACAAAGTCAGCATATCATTATGGAGAAAATGCACACAGACATATGAATGAATGGCTGGGCCAAAAGTAATCAGCAAATGTCCGTGCTTGTCTGTGAGCGCGTGTGTGTATATCAGTGACACGGTGACTTCTCCCGCTCGTTCTTCCACGGAACATTTAATTATCATACATAAATCAGTATCTTTGGTGAGAGACCTATATTCTGAGAGGGCATTATCTGTTATGAGACTTTCACAGTTCTAGCATCTCCGATTCCTAGCTGAATAAGTAGTAATCAACGAAATGATAAACTGAACTCAGAGCTGAACTTTTTTGTCTGTTCATTATCCGTGTTAACAAGTGAGTAACATCATATGTTGAAATTTCCAAAGCTTCAGCGAGTTGCAGACTAACAGGCTTTTGTAGAATCACGGGTGCTTGTTATTAATCTTTCTCTCCCCCTCTCTTTTTCTCTCTCATGGCTGGTTAATGGCCCTTGTCCTCTGTTTGATTAGTTCATCTCTCTGGCCTTTAAATAATAATTCACCCAGTTCAGGCTTCGGCAGGCCCAGTCATGCTGGATTTATATGTATGTGTATGTTTGTTTGCATTAATAGAACAGTTTGCTAAGAAAAGGAAATGTCATAATTTACTTACCCCATTTTCCCAATCCTGCATGTTTTTTTTGTTTGTTTTTTTTTGGAGCACAAAATTTAGGAGATTAGGGAGTGAAAATGTTCTGAAAATGTAGTCACCCTCAGGTCATCCAAGATGTAAATGATTTTGTTTCACCAATGGAACAGATTTGCAGTACATCACTTGCTCACCAATGGATCCTCTGCAGTGAATGGGTGCCGTCAGAATGAGAGTCCAAACAGCCGATAAAAACATCACAATAATCCACATGACTCCGGTCCATCAATTATCATCTTGTGAAGTAAAAAAAAAAATTATACTGTTTGTAACAAATACATCCATCATTAAGGCATTATAATTTTCAACCGTCTCTTTTTGACAAAATATGAGTCCATAAAGAATAATAATGCATCAGATGCAGTCAATCTACTGTTGTTCACTCACATCAAAATCCACTGACATTTGTTTAGAACTGTTTTTGCTTGGAAACAGTGCTTGATCTGTGCATATTTCTCTCCTGATTCAGATGAGATGACTTTTTCACTGAAGAAAGCAATATTAAGAAAAGAGGACTTGTATTTTAGCCAGAACCAACAGTCTTAATGATGGATGTTTCTTACAAACACACAGTTCTTCAGTTCACAAGATGTTAATTGGTGGACAGGAGTCGTGTGGATTATTGTGATGTTTTTATCAGCTGTTTGGACTCTCATTCTGACGGCACCCATTCACTTCAGAGGATCCATTGGCGAGCAAGTGATGTAATGCTTAATTTCTCCAAATCTGTTTTGATGAACAAACAAAGTCATCTACATCTTGGATGGCTGTGAGTAAATTCCCCTTTGGGTGATTATTCCCTGAAAAGGCAAAGCGGTCTTAAAGAAGTAGTGCCCTTAAATGGTCAAATCTTCGCTATAATTGTTACCTCTTTAAATAAGTGTTAGATAATAGTCTACAAACGAAATGTGCTCAATTCTTATATATATTCAAATATAATGCATGAAGACAATGAAAATGGAACACCATTTACTATCATTGGTTATATGGAAAAGAGCAGCATGAACATCCTGCCTAACATGTCCTTTACACTAGAATTTTTTTTTTTTAACTATTCCTTTAAAGCACTGACAATGTTAACGCATTCATATGAGGATACGGGATGCATGAATGTAATTACACGCTATTTGAAAGCCTTGGCAAGCATTTGTGCATCAGTGTGCCAGACATTATACCATAGAGCAAATGTTGGACTCGTTGTTGGCATCCTTTTAAACCTGATTCTGTGTCAAAAGAACAACATGGGCTCTCATTTTCCTAATGGAGTGAGGTGCACCTCACGTTTTAAAAATGCAGAAATCATAATGCATAATAAGTGAAAGTGTTTCATCTTTATAGTTAGCTAATTAGGACACATTACTCAAAGTAATGGAACCACAGATGGAATAATATCTGCTGTTGAAAAATGTATGTAAGAGAAGGTGTGGTTTGATAATAATCCTTGTTAGTGTGCAATAAACCTTGAAACGTCAAGGAAATGTCTCAGAGAAATCATCATGACCCTTTTATATCCCACAGACTCGTGTCATCGCAGACAAAGGAGCTGCATCACAGGGTGGATTTTTGAATAACATTGTGTTCACAAATCAATTTCAATTTCATCCCCAGCCGGACGAGGTGAGATGCATATCGATCATGTTAGACAAACATGATTCTTTCAGCACCAGAGACACACAGTTACACAATGCACCATCAAGATACAAATGTCCGTTTTGCAGAGAACTGAGAAAATGATGCTGATACAAATGTAACTAACTCCCTGCCTGTAAGTGACTACACTCAGCACGCAACTGTTTGCATGCAGTGCCATCTAATGTTCACTGCCCAGAATGCAGTTTAAAGATATAGATATAATGGGGACTACTATGTCGATCTATCGTTACAGAAACAATTTTTAGAAAAATTAAATGACACACGGACTTCTTCTGGAGCCTGAATATCTGTGGGGGCAGGACATGGCTTCAAGTAAAGAAATTAACAAAAATACATATGTCTGAAATTTGTTTATCATCTATGAAAACAAAAGAACTGAGCCTAAAATTGAATATGCATCACACTGAAAAGAAAACTGCACTGTAGGCTACTTCACACACAGGGTCTTTGAGGCTCCAAATGCAGCCAATAGCTCAGAAGTTAGAAATGGTCATAACTCATAAGTTTTAAAGGTATTTGATAAATCTACGTAAAGGTATTTGATAGATTATGATGCTTTTAAGAAACCCGGCCCAGATCGATTTTAATTCAAACTGATAATTTTGTTATTCTGATCGTTTCGGTCAATTCGCCGAATAATCGATTCAAAAGAATCAAACGTTCTTAATCGGACACCGTTTGTTTTAATTCCAAACAACCCGCATACTATGCTTTTATTGTTGAAATAAAGTCAGGATAATAGTAGCAGGCAATTTAATCAGTACTGAAAACCTACATGAGAGAGAAATGTAAACAAGCTTCGCTTCTTTTATCGACACAATCACTGCAAATAGCTCATGTTTCTCCAGGTTCGCAGGTTATATCTACAATCGGTTTGTATACTATAGGGCCTATATTTAAAAAAAAAATCAATACAGCCTATATAGAGTTTACTCTTACCATCAGGTCCCAGCGGAGAGAGTAATGAGAATCATGCACAAGTCAGTCACTGATGCAAACTGTTATCTATCGATTAGTTAAAATGGCTTCACACGGATTCACGAAGCTTCGAATCTTGTATTTCGAATCAGTGCTTCGGAATGCATCAAGGCAAAGTCACGTGACGTAACGCGTTACTTTTTCAAACAAGTAAAAGGTTTTAACTCGTCTTAATTTTTTTAAATATATAATATTTGTACAATTGTTGTAACAAACTTGTTACACTGAAAAAAGTGATATAAATATATAAAAGACTACATATTATACAAATAATAATGGCATTTACCGCTAATATCTATAGATTAGATTTTGAAGATTATACTTTAATGAAAACATTGTTTTGCAAAACATGTAGCTGCTTTTAAACATCCTCATGTCCAACACAACTATTCGTAACAGATCTCCTATTAATATAGTGGGTTCGATTCCCAGGGAACACACATACTGCCTGAATGCACTGTAAGTCGCTAAGCTAAGCGTCTGCTAAATGCATAAATTATAATTATTATTAATGAATTATTATTAATATCTCATGACACACATACGTTTTTACATTACATATAATATAGCCTATGACTTGAATCACAGTAGAAAAAAGCAGTTGACTGGAGTTCACTGGAAAAAAAATGCAACAGTAAAAATTGTGTGATACATTAAAAGCACCTCAAGTATACAGTAAACAGATTGCATTTATCCAAAGAACCACAAGGTGGAACACTTTGCTGCTACTGCTGAAGTTTGCTTTACACATCATGCTTATCTGTTGCATTCAATAATCCTTTAAATGAGAATAGATCATTTAGTGCCCAAACATTCTAAACCTGAATTAGAAATAAGAGAGAAATCAAGAAGAATTAAGAAGAGATGTATCGTCCTGATAAAGGTGTCAAAGAGCAAACAAACCTGAAAAAGAAGTTAAGTGATATTTGGAAGCAACAGGACAAACAGGTTTTGAAATGTTCAGTGGGCATGAGGTTCACGTATGGATGCCTCAAATTTCAAACAAATTTTAACATCTCATATAGCTATCCTTAACATTCTTTTTTATTATTATTATTATTACTGGAATCAATGCAAAGTCACTGCGCTCTCCCAGCTGAATTAGGTGGCAAGACCTATATTTATTCAAACATTACAAAGGTTGGTCTGCACTCTTTTATTAGAGTCAAAGCAGGAGATAAAATAGACAAATGTTTCAGCTATCTGCCTTTGTCAGTGTGACAATTCTTTGATTACAAATGACATAGGGCTTTGATTGATTATATTTCATTATATCAATTGATTATAATCAATAAATATACAGACTCCACTTAAACATCAAAGACTAAATAATGGCAAACAATAGTACATCAGGCAAAAAAATATGCTGTTCATAAACATTGTAAGTTTTTCAAATGATCATTTTGGGATTCATACTGTCAGGGACCATAGCTCTTTATCAACATCTAAACCAGTTTTTCTTTTCTTTTCATATGACATGACAACATTCATATGGTATTTATCATATGAGCAAGAAATGCTTTATAATGACTACAGTGGTTCTCAAGTGGTGGACTGCACAATTTTCCAGTTTTATTATATTCTATGTATTATTTTAGTTTTATTTAAAAGTATTTTAGTAGTTTTAGTTTTCCCAAATGTGTTGTGTTTACTGCACTGCTTGATTTAGATTTGGTTTGTTTTACCAGATCCTCAGGCAAAATGTCTGACTGATAACCTGAAGATTGCAAGTTCACGTCCATTAAGGAACAAGGCGTGAGCATGATCCATCACCGTTGAGCAAGACACTTCACCCCAGCTTGCTTCAAGTGTACTGTAAGCTTGAATAAAAGTGTCTGCTAAATAATGATCTGGGCATATCTGATAACCACAGGTTCAGACTTTGGTTCTAGACATTTAATTAATAAAAAACAAAAAAAAAGACAATGCATGAATGTTGCACATCTTGTTTATAGAATGAACCTGAGAATCTTAACAGAAATATGTTGAGCAGCAGGTGGTGGACTGAGCACATTCTGCAGCTGTTTTAATGACAACCACAAGAAATGCCCTTCAGGCATTGGAAAAACTTGCTTCTTGCACAACCCATGTCTGTCATAAATCAGAAATGTACGTCTTCCTTTAAATCCAGGTCAGCAATAGAATGACTTTGCGTAATTATGACAAACTGTTGATTATTATTTTGTGTTCTATAAAATTAAACACAAAATTAGACATTGTGTTTAAGGTTTTGTGCAGAGTACAGTTGTGATCTTCAGTACAATGACAAATGTATGACGAAATTATGGCATGAATGGGTTATTGGCATGTGAACAATGTTGACAGGAGATTTTGCTGTTGAAAGATTATCTTGAAGTTCCACTGATCCAAATAATACATAACCTGACACTTATTGTTTTACTGTTTATATGTATAATGATTTAAATGCAGGAAAAAGTACAGCATGTTTCTGTTTTGTTTGTCAACGTAAAAATAAATAAATAAAGCAAATATGCTTAACAACTGCATTTTTGCATAAATGTTCTCACTGACATGGGCTGGGCTTCTCAAAAGCAAGTAAATTCATAGACCACCTAGTTTTTAATAATATTTTGAATTTGTTTTTATTTTTACAATAATTTTACATTTATATACATTTTTAGTATTTTTTTAAATATAGTTTTCCTTAACTTATTTCAGTTTTAGTTATTTTAGTACATTAAAATGAATTAACTACATAGATATTAGATAAAGCCTAAACTAATAAGTTTAGTTATTATTGGCTCATGAATAAAAACACAAAGGCCCGGTTTCACAAACGGGGCTTAGCTTAAGCCAGGACTAGGCCTTAGTTAAATTAAGATATTTAAGCAACTTTTACAAAAATGCCTTAGAAGATTAATCTTGACACAGAACAATGACACTGACATATTTTAAGATATGTCAGAGCAAGATATTTTCAGTTGAGACAGCTCAAACATGCATTTTAGTCTTGGACTAGCCTTAAGTCTTGTCTGTGAAACTGGGGGAAAGAGTTTTAAACGGACACCTAAATGACCTAAACCAAACAGAAATTAGTTTAATCCGTTTATTTTTAAATAAAGAATTTTGTATATTCCATCCCACATGAGTAAAGAGACTAGTTACATTTATCGAAATAACGTCAATTCAGCAATGTCTGCTAATTGATATTTTTTACATAAGGAGGTTATAATAACATACAGTTAAGTAAATATGGCACCAGTGCTAAATGAATCAAATTAGATTACAGGGAGAATCCTTAAAATGATTATTAGTGGAAACATTCTAGAAGAATATTAGAACACTTATCATAGAAATGAGTAACATCATCAGAGAAGCACACAGAGTTGGAGCCCTGGACACCTGCACACCTATGAAGAGGGAATGCTAAGTATGCATCAATTGCAAAAATGAAATATGTCAGATATGCATGAAAAACAGACAACATAACTGTTTTGTTTAATTCCATAAATCACCTTTGTTACCGTTAGACCACATCAAAGGACCCACGGATATAGAAGTACTGTCGTGGAAGTCCAGAGATCTGCCCTCTCTGTGGTGGTGTTCAGAGTCACAGTGCTAAAAGTAACAAAAACAGGACATTCAGGTCGTAAGTCAATTTATGTCATTAAATAATTATCATATTTGTCACAAAACATCATCAGCAGAAGACAGCCACAAGTATCTATTATGTGTAAGTGTAGTCCTTATACACCCATAAGAAATATCTGAAATATTTGATATTGTGACAGGATTTGTACACTCACAACTGAGCAGTTATTGTCTGTTAGAAGGCAAAGGTGAATAGCACAGTGCAGGTAAATCTTTGTGGAGTTTGCAATGAAGATAAACATGCTGAAGGAGAAACGGCTGGATGTGGAAACACCATTCTGCAGAAGCTCCGCTTTGTCATTTGGACTGGGACACCTGAAAATATCGATATTGATAATAGCAATGAACAATGAAAAAAAAAAGTGTATAAAGCAATTACAAAAAGAAAGACACACATAATGCCTTTGAAATGTACAAAAATGTACCCTCACTTCTTTTTTGATTATCTAATAAAATATGCCATAAAACAATAACAATTTATCCCATAAGTGGAACTGCCTTTGTTGTTCTATGCACTGCAGATTTGTTTTAGTATCATAAATGTGTTGTAGTTTTTATTAAAAACATTGAATGAGTTATTTCTTATATTTTCTGTTTTAATTTTAATTTCAGTTAGTTTTAGAAGTTAT
>NW_015548229.1:175831-190186 GCF_001515605.1 Sinocyclocheilus anshuiensis | reverse complement strand
AACAAAAGTGTTGCGTTTATAATTTTGTTCAGTGTATATATACACGTATATATATACATACATGTGTGTGTGCGTATATATATATATATATATATATATCATAACTTCTAAATGTATAATGTGTGTGTGTACCTGTTTTTCTATTCTGGTGTGGACTTAAACCTGAATACACACAGACTCATGGGGACTCATGTCACGGTGGGGACCTAAATTGAGGTCCCCACGGGTAAACAAGCTAATAAATCACACAGAATGAAGTTTTTTGAAAATCTAAAAATGCAGAAAGTTTCCTGTAAGGGGTAGGTTTAGGTGTAGGGTTGGTGTAGGGTGATAGAATATACGGCCTGTACAGTAGAAAAACTATTACGCCTATGGAGCATCCCCACAAGGATAGCAAACCAGACGTGTGTGTGTGTGTGTGTAGTTTTATAATCAAAAAAGTGTGGACACTAAAGGAATCTGAGAAAAAAAAAACATAAAATGCCTTGGTACATTTCTGTTGTTAGTGTGTTCAGTGCTGAAATTTAAAGTTGAATTTAAAACAAATGATTTCAATCACTTTTATTTTGGTTAATATATATATATTATAAATATAAATAAATAAATAAATTATATATAACTAAATATGAGTTCTTGTGAAAATAAAATAACATGAAATAAAATAAACATGGTTTACATGTCAACAATGAGGTCCCAGCGGAGAGGGTAATGAGGATCATTCACAGGTGTAGCCCAACACGTGTCAATCACTGAGGCAAACTGACGGCTGTCAACTCCATCAACACGAACTTCCACAAATATGTGTTCATTCAGCTCTGCGTTCACACTACCAGTGAAGGGGTGGGAGAATTCAGCATCCTGATATGAAATCATCCTGACCTGATATGTCCCTTGAGCAGCAGGAAGGTTCATGTGCACACTGCACAGTGCTGTTGAAATAACAGACAAATAATCAGAAATTTAGAGACTCCTGGTTCTATTTATGTATTTAGAAATTATTTATTCTTAATAATAGGTGTGTCTCACTTCTCCAGAGGATTGATGTCTGTGGAGAGTATTTGGGTTTGTAAGTAAACACAGCTGAAAGGAAGCTTGAGAATTCTTTCCCTGCTGATGTGATGCCCAACTAAGTTTGGCTCCCCCACAATAAAGTTCTCATAGATTAAGTGGGTGCTATTGGCCTGTAGGGACATATTATTTGAATAGTTGTACTTTAAGGGACTTTTTAAAGAACTATAAAATAATTAAAAAAGGATTTGTTGTTCTTTTGACCTATCAAGGATGTACATAATGAATCCTACCACAAGATTTGTGCCACAGATGTGGTCATTGTTGTCAAAATAGAACTCCACTCTGTCGTTCCAGACTGTTCCTCTGCAGCTGGGGTCATTGAGGTGTAAAATGTCAGAAGGAAAACCAGCCTCAAAGAGCTGACAGCGAGACAGAGACATGGAGCCAGAGCTGCTTTCACAGGTTTTAATTAAATCTGAGAGAGAAAATACCCAAGAGAATGTTAGCAGTGTTAAAAAATAAATAAATAAAATAATTAATGATGAACATATACAGTATATATTTGAAATGTTGTTGTGGATTGAGTCGAACCAAAGGAGTCATGCTGAGGTCTGTGATGATTTTCCTTGCAGGAACAGCCGTAAACACCATGTTTCTCTTCACACCGTTCATTCTCAGTGCAGTTGAGCTCATGACAGGAGTCTCCTTCACCGAAGAGGAGAACAACAGGACTAATGAGAAACGCTGGGGCAAACTTTAAGCTTGTTTTAGTGGTGTTTGAGGGCATGTTTTCATATTTTAGCCATAGTTTTGTGAGAACATGTCATGTAGTCACACAAGATGTTTCACAGGAACATAAAGCATATAGTGCCATGACAAGATAAAAATCATGTAAACATATAAAAATACTTTACCACCGTGTGTGTGTGTGTGTGTGTTATTTTATCTCACTTAGCATATGTTTGTTTGTTTGTTTTTTTTTTTAATAACAAAAAATGTTTTTGATAGCTTGAGTTTCAGTTTTAGTCTGTGTGTGTGTGTGTGTGTGTGTGTGTGTTATTTTATCTCACTTAGCATATGTTTGTTTGTTTTTTCAATAACAAAAAATGTTTTTGATAGCTTGAGTTTCAGTTTTAGTTATTGATAATAACCCTGATACAGTGATGATGAGTTAAGGTTTGTGATATTTGATATGGTGAAAATGTACATATTAATGTCAATTACAGACAGACAGACACAGACACACACACAACATTAAAAGACTGTAATCTTTGAGTCTACCTGCACAATATAGTGCCATGACAAACTCAAATCTCCAATGAACATATGACGTGAAATACTTTACCACTGGATTCTGTGAGTAGGATTGCCTCGGTTGCTGTTGTGTACACTGATGTCTGGGTAAGGTCTGGGACAAATAATTATACATTGCTGTCAGTCTATTTTTTTAATTATTTTTCTTAATATTATATATTAAAAAGAACACAACACAATGTGTCTACCTGCACAGTAAGCTGAACAGTATAGTGGTCTGACAAACTCATACACATAATAGTTTCCTGGACAACCTTTGACTCGTATGGGAGGAGATTTGTAACCACAGCAGTCATTCCATGTGGAAGCGCACACTTGTCGTGTGACTACTCCATCTGCCAGCTGTGGGTGAGGGCCATTGAGCCAGAGTGGGGAATTAGTGCCACACATGCCACTACTGACACATGAATCTGGCATCTGGACACTCTGACCATTGTAGAACAGCCTGTACCAGCCGTTCCAGTTGACATCATAATCACATCTTGCATTACTGAAATTAGTCACAGGTATAGTATTTGCCCTCCATGGCTCATCCCGACTGTTATAACTGTAGCAGGGGTCAAAACTTGGTGGACTGGTGAGAACCACTGTTAAGGAAAATGAAAGAGAATACATAGTTATTCGTTACTCATAGCAAGTTGCTAGTTGTCACAAGGTCTATATATCAGTAGTCATGTGGTTCTGTAGACATATGTGTATTTGCTCCAGCAGTGGTTTTGTAAATTGATTTCAAACACCAAGACTTTCGGGTATACTGAATAAATTTTATATGCCTACAAAAAAAAAAAAAAAACGACAGCATGTGCTTGAGAAAACTAGATCATGTATACATAAAAAAATGAAATGATAACATGCACACTCAGATGTCACTTTAGTGGCGCCGTAATTGTATATGTAATTTTAAACACTTCATAAACTACAATAACAACTGGACAAAAACAAAACAATGGATTACATTTCACGGTTTAATAATTGATTTACTGTTCAAATCAGTGTTTTTATTGTTAAATAAAACTATTAAAATTATTTTCATTAATTGAAATATAAATTACTGAAATAAGTTTAAGCTTAAGTACTAAAATGACAAACTAAAACTGAAATAAAACAATAGAAATATCAAAAAATGAATAAAAATGACAAAAAGCACATAACAAAATTTCTAAAACTGAAAATATATATAAAAATAAAATATTCTAATATGAATAAATACTACAATAGTATATCAATTCCACTAAAATAACACTATTTAAATGTTCCTGAGAAGAGTATACTTTTATTTTGTGACAACATGCTAACAACTATTGTACAATATGAAGGAAATTGACTGCACCTGCACAATATGCAGGGGCTGGGATCATTCGATTTGGCCTTATAAGTTTGTAGACATAGTAATTTCCAGGACAAGCTTTGACTTGGATGGGGTTGGATCTGTAGTAACTGCACTCTTCGTAATCAGAGCCGTAGACTTCACGAGTAACAACTCCATCTTCTAGCTGAGGATGAGGGCCACCAAGCCAGAGTGAACTATAACCTCCACATGACATGTAACTGAAACACCACTCAGGCATCTGAGCACTCGATCCATTAATGAGGAGTCGATACCAGCCATCCCATTCAACATGAATGTCATCATATCCATATATGGTATTATGATGAAAAAAGAAATCATTTGGGCTTCTTTTTTGGTCGTCAAGAATGCTGTGGTCATAGCATGGGTCATCATCTGTGTCGGTTACAGCTGTTGAGATCAAACAAAAGAAACGACGTGAAAATCAGTGAGAATCAATACATATTCCACATGATGGTTATAGTTACAAATTGCATACAAATTGATGTTACTCTTTCAAAATTCTAATGAACTTAAAAATGTAAAGAGCCCCAATTAGGCATAGCTAGACGCATTACATCTACTCAACTGGGACTCAGTTTGACTCTATGTCAACCTACGCAAAGTCTTGTCGAATGCGGTCACAGCTGAAGTTGTAATGGAAGCTGTTGGTGATATGGTGCTGACATCTGAAAGAAGGCAATTTGAAGAAGACTTAAAGAATAAAGACTTATTTAAAGAATAAAGAAATAATCCAAAGGTTATTTAGTGGAAAAAAATAGGGGATACACTGTACCTATACAGTAACTTGAACACCAGGATTGATTTACAAATTCATACACATAGTAATTGCCTGGACAGGCTTTGTCCCTGATGGGTAAACTGACAAATTCACAGCAGCCTGCATCACCAGTCCCACAGATGCCCATGGTCACCACTCCATCTTCTATCTTAGGATGAGGACCATTGAGCCACAGACTGTAGAATCCATTACAGCTGTACAAATTAACGCAGGTCTCTGGCATTCGGATGTCCATTCCATTGTAGAAAAGTCGGTACCAGCCATTCCAGGAGAACTATTCCTCAAAAATGAATGTTCCACTTTCATTTGTGGCTCTCCAGGGACGATCCAGATACTGATAGTTGAAACAAGGATCATTGGTGAGGCTGTTGAAAGCAACTGTTAAGGAGGAAAAATATTGTTAGTTCTTTATTGAGATCAAAACAACTACTGACAGCGTTTATTTGCATTTTTTTCCACCGGATTCAATAAAGAAATGATTTGACTATTTCAGTGCATTTAGCGCATGGTTAAATTGGATTTCATGAGTTTGGTGAAAAAGACACAAGTTTTGCACTGAAATACCACATGTTAAAGTGCTGTGAATGTTAATGAATTTGCCCCACAATTTTCAGAGCAAATTTGATTCAGAATTATATCCTAGATGCACAATAATGTAGCATGAGCATCTCAAGTCTAACAGGCTAATAAGCATATTTCATAATAATGATAAAAAAATATATAATTAAAACTAATATTAACCTTTCATACAGATATCTAAGATTTGTTTGTTTTTAAAAGAGGTCTCTAATAATCATCAAGCCTGCATTTATTTGATTAAAAAATAAGTAAAAACAGCAGTGTTGCAAAAATTACTATAAATAATAATTATATATATATATATTTTTTTTTTCTTTCCCAAATGTGTTTTATTCCAGCGATGGCAAAGCTGAATTTTCAGCAGCCATTATTCCAGTCACATGATCCTTTAGAAATCATTGTAATATACTGATTTGGTGCTCAATTATTAATAATCCTAATCTTATTATTATCAGTCTACCTAATCTATTTATTATCACTTATTATTATCAGTGTTGTGGAAATGGTGATACATTTTTTTGTTCAGGATTCTTTCATGAATAGAAAGAATCATTTACATGAAATATTATTATTTTGTAACATAAATCTCTTTAATGTCGCGGATCAATTTAATGAACCCTTGCTTTATAAATACTTAATTTTTTACTTTTTACTTAAAAATTTGGAATGCTATATCATGATTTCCACAAAAAAAAATTTTTTTTAAATATATACTTTTAACAATAATAATAATAAATGTTTCTTGAGCAGCAAATCAGCATATCAAAATGATTTCTGTAGGATCATGTGACACTGGAATAAGGACTACTGAAAATTCAGCTTTGATCACAGGAATACACTGCATTTTCAAAAGATATATTAACAAAGAAAATAGTTGATTTAAATTGTAATAGTATTTCACAATGCACCTGCACAGTATGAAGGCCCTTGGACTGACTCATCAGGTCTGACAAGTTTATAGACATAATAATCTCCTAGACAGGCTTTGATTTGGATGGGGGTGGATCTATAGTTGTCACACTCGCCCCTTGGATGATATCCCAGGACTTCACGGGTCACCACCCCCTCGTCAAGTTGTGGATGAGAACCATTGAGATACAGTGCAGCGTGCAGTGTGTCAAGCATCTTGTCAGTTCACTTATTTAATTGTGTGACAGATTCTTGGCCACATTTTGGTATTTTTTATAGGTGTGAAACTTACCATTATTCAGCAGCAGTAGTGTCACACAAAATGAGATTAGATACCTCATTGTTGCAAACTGCTCATGAAGACATCAAACCGATCTGTAAAAACAATATTCGTAATAATATAACACTATCAAGGTTAAACGTGATATTCCAAGTTCTAAATTAAAGTTTGGGAGGAGCTTTCATCTAATCCTGTCAATCAAAACACATGCATAACTGCAAAACCTTATCTATCATATAATAATCATATATTTACTTAACAGTGTGATCCATTGCATACAGCACATATGAACATTTCAACTTATCAAGCATGCAAATGCTTCTTCTCAGTGGCGATAAAAACTAGTAGTACTGAACCGATAGTATCGATAAAAGTAATAGTATCGAGGCACAGATTATTTTAAATCACACAACTACACCGAATTTAAAATATAAAATATGACAATATGTAAACTCTTTGAATAATTTTGTTATTCTGCCAAATTTTGTGCCATTTAGAAGATGATTTCTAAACACAGACAGGATTGTATCGTTCTGTTTAGCACATATTTATAAAATCTACATCTTCACGGCAACAATAACAGAATTTGCCGAACAATTCATCAGTATGCAAGGATAAAAAGAAAAGAAAAAGTACACAATAATGCAAAATGATTGTTGTATAATAATCTATATCAAAAGATGACTGAAAGAATGAGTGGAGCCAGATGAGGTGAACTTTACCTGAGATGAAATGCTGCTGCAGAGTACATTAGGGTGATTGTCTCTTCAACAGTTCAAACTAAATACAGTGATGTTGAACTATAGGTTTAAGATTCTTATTATTTTTAAATGGTAGGCGGACCATGGCTGGACCTATTTCTCAGCAATACTTCAAACAAGTGTTTTTCCATGTCTTACCATACCATAAATTCTCCTCACTCAACAATAGGTTATGGTATGTGTTTTGACAGATTCTTCAGCCGACCAAATAACCTTTACAAATATATAAAATGGGGAATTTTGACACTTTAAGTGGTATGCTGGTAAGACACTTTATTTCACAATCTAACTGGCGTTTTTCTATTACCCTAACAATAGGCATGTATTGTTTGTAGAGTGAGTCCTATTTTCTAGCAGTTTTTAGCAGTATTTTTATGGCACTGCTGCCGTTTAGTTTGATATTTATTCATTGAGCAACTTACAAATGAGGAAAATCACAAGCAATTTAACTTGTATTAGAAGCTAACAGTATTCATTGTACATGCCAACTTTAATGTAACTTTAATAAGTAACTTTAATGTGCAAGCGAGACACACATACTAAAGCTTGAAATGTCAATAGCAAGAAAGTCCCTTTTCGATATTTGTTCCCTTGCTTTTGTTTCCAGCCTTTGCCTAGTAAATTCAAACTGGCAAATGTGTAAAGAATCAGTGGTACTTCATGTTAGTATTAACAAATGAGTGTGTGAAACAATTAAATCATTATGTTAATTAGTTCTAAGTTGTTTGTATCAGTAAAGAATGAAGAGAAACCAATCATCTATGTTAATTATTTTTTTGTAACATATACAAGAACACTAAGAAAAGTTTCTATTCCACTAACATACGTCAGAAAAAAATGCTGCAAAACAGCTTTTGACCTATAAAATGTCTCTGTGAGTGTATATAGCTGATTTACTTGGTTTATGAAAGGATGTAGCCCAAGCCTGACTCAGTACAAATAATACCTTAGCTAACTACAGTGTAACACTCAATAGTAAAAACTAAATCACTCTCAAACACAGAGCAATGACAAATATCTCATCAAAAACAAAGAGCAAATCAGTTTAATGAGATTAGTTTATTGAGATTATTTAAAGGTGGGGTAAGCGATTTCTGGTAGCCAATGTTGACATAGGCCTTCCACTGCTTGAGTTCTCTCCAGCGCTGGAAAGCTGATCCGATATTTACACGGGTCCTACTTCTTGCCTTATGCCTTCTTTTGTTCCGCAGACGTTATCCTCTTTTGTTTTTTATCCGCCATCTCTATCTTTCTGTCGCTCGGCTCGGCTAATGTCCGTCCCGTGCACTGAACGCTCTCTCCTCCACATCATGAGTAGACACACCCCTTACTGCTGATTGGCTACAAGTTTGTTTTGCTATTCGGCCCGAATCAGTTTTCTAAAGCGTTTTTGAAAAATAGCTTACCCCACCTTTAATATCGTTTATCCTCACAATAGTAATTAGACTGTTTGATTTATAAAATATTATAAAGGATATATTGTGATTTTCTAATCACCCAAAGATCACATTTATAGAAAGCTTGTAACAGTTTGAGATCAGTGGCACATTCGTTGAGAAAGAGATAAGACTAGATGTGTAAAACATTAGGGTGATTCTTAGTGGAAATAATCTAGAAGAATATCAGGAAACTCATCAGAGAAATAAGTGATATAGTCAGAGAACACAACAGGCAAGGAGCCCTGGATACTAGCACTTGGCGTGGCACCGGTGTATCTGGGAACAGAAATTACACAGCAGTCAGTTAATTGATTGTGCAAGCAGCACTTCAAGAGTGCTGATATTTATTTAACAGCCCTTTTTATTTTTTGCATCATTCCTATGCATCCACTTGTTCCAGACCAGAGTATGTGAGGGTTGTGGAACTACAGCACTCGTGATATTGCTGAATTAAAATATACATAAACAGTATATATATATTTTTTTTTCATAAGTTACCTTTGTTACTGTCAGACCACATCAACGGACCAAGGGATATGGAAGTACTGTTATGGAAGTCCAGAGATCTGCCCTCTCTATGGTGGTGTTCAGAGTCACAGTGCTAAAAACAGATGAAAAGACAACCAATTTGTTTCAATTTCGAGTTATTGTCAGTGGTGTCAACCAATGGGTTCAGGTTTTGCTAGTCAGCATGGCCCCATCAGCCCATACTGGTAGATGTTGTAACTGCTTTATAACAATAGGAAACAAATAGCATCTTTCTCCATTGACAGTTGCGCAAAAGTAAAATTGACAACATTTACTAATAAAAACATGTCCATGTCCATGTGAAAACTCTGAAGCATTTTATTACTTATTAATTTGTACAGTCACCACCGAGCAGTGATTGTCTGTCAGAAGGCAAAGGTGAATAGCGCAGTGCAGGTAAACCTTGGTGGAGTTTGCAGTGAAGATAAACATCTCAAAGGAGAAACGGCTGGATGTGGAAACACCATTCTGCAGCAACTCCACTGTATCGTCATTTGGATTGGGACACCTGAGCATTTTGGAACAGTATAATAAAGATTATAAAAAAAATATTAAAAAAAAAAAAAAAAAAAAAAAAGATTTACTAGGTTGACGGTTTGCACAATACAAATACTAAGTGAAGACAAACAATCAAACAAAACATGGACTTGCCTGTCAATGATGAGGTCCCAGCGGAGAGGGTAATGAGGATCATTCACAGGTGTAGCCCAACACGTGTCAATCACTGAGGCAAACTGACGGCTGTCAACTCCATCAACACGAACTTCCACAAATATGTGTTCATTCAGCTCTGCGTTCACACTACCAGTGAAGGGGTGGGAGAATTCAGCATCCTGATATGAAATCATCCTGACCTGATATGTCCCTTGAGCAGCAGGAAGGTTCATGTGCACACTGCACAGTGCTGTTGAAATAATTTTACATGATATGTTTCCACTACAAACAAGTATAATTAATAGTTTCAGTTAGTAAGCTGGCTAAAGTTAATGTGTCCCACTTCTCCAGAGGATTGATGTCTGTGGAGAGTATTTGGGTTTGTAAGTAAACACAGCTGAAAGGAAGCTTGAGAATTCTTTCCCTGCTGATGTGATGCCCAACTAAGTTTGGCTCCCCCACAATAAAGTTCTCATAGATTAAGTGGGTGCTATTGGCCTGTAGGGACATATTATTTGAATAGTTGTACTTTAAGGGACTTTTTAAAGAACTATAAAATAATTAAAGGATTTGTTGTTCTTTTGACCTATCAAGGATGTACATAATGAATCCTACCACAAGATTTGTGCCACAGATGTGGTCATTGTTGTCAAAATAGAACTCCACTCTGTCGTTCCAGACTGTTCCTCTGCAGCTGGGGTCATTGAGGTGTAAAATGTCAGAAGGAAACCCAGCCTCAAAGAGCTGACAGCGAGACAGAGACATGGAGCCAGAGCTGCTTTCACAGGTTTCAATGAAATCTGAGAGAGAAAATACCCAAGAGAATGTCAAAAACAAAAACATAATCAATGAAACATTGTTGTGGAATGAGTCAAACCAAAAGAGTCATGCTGAAGTCCGTGATGATTTTCCTTGCAGGAACAGCCGTAAACACCATGTTTCTCTTCACACCGTTCACTCTCAGTGCAGTTGAGCTCATGACAGGAGTCTCCTTCACCGAAGAGGAGAACAACAGGACTAATGACAAAAGTTGGGGCATATATAAAACACATATTAATACACTGCATACCATAATAAATAGTAAGCATTTTAAAGATTTTAAATGCTATAGAGAAAAAAAAATGTAGGCAGCAGCACAACCATTTTCACCATTGATTGATAATAAGAAATGTTACTTGATCACCAAATCGGTGATCTTGATCACAAATATTAGAATGATTTCTGAAGGATCATGTGACACTCAAGACTGGAGTAATGATGCTGGAAATTCAGCTTTGCATCACAGGAATAAATTACATTTAAAAAGCATTAAAATAGAAAACAGTTATTTTAAATTGTACAAATATTTCAAATATATCTGAATGCATTACTAAATTTCTGTAGTCATCACTGCCAGGTAAAACCTCAAACCAGACATTAAATACCTTGAGCAGAACAGACCGACTGATTGATTTTAATTAGTTTTTAAACCCATTTTGCAGCAATCAATCAAAAACATGCAACTTATTCAGACCCACTAGTCCAAAAATTAACAACATCCTGAATACAATTTATTTTCAAACAGAATTTTTGCATACAAAGGGCAGTAAATGGGCACTAGGGGAAGAGAGTGCAAAGCGTTCTAGATTATATATTTGTGGCTACATTGTACTGCAAGACACATCTGAGTTCACAACAGACAACATTAATATTGCAGTTTGCAATGACACCGTCTACATAATGCAATAAATACTCACACGCACAAGTATTCATATATTGCACTTTGGAGGAAATAAAGGTATTGGTTAAATAGACGTTAGATAGTGTTCAATATAATCATCCCATTCCAACCCAGTCCAGCAAAGACTAAACTGGTCAGTGTTAAATGTTACAGAAAATGTTATACATTACAGGTTAAATGTGCAAAAATTACAATTATATCCCCTTAAAAATTCACTGTGTCTGCTGTGCATGTCAACCATAATTTCTCTATTATAAGGACATCTTTTTGTTCCTGAAGGAAATCTTTTCAGTACTTTAGATGCTACAGAGGTTGAATTGTGTGCCCCTAAAAATAAGACAATGCAAACAAGAGTTTGATTAACTGTAAATCAAACTGTAAGATGAAGCCAAAAAAAATAAATAAATACAAATAAAATATAGTCCACATAACATGCCAACTTGGCATTGATTACAATTTTTGAGGACTGTTCCAAACAACACTATACAACCTTTCACATTCAGCTAGGGTTAAATGTCAGAGTATAATCAGAAAAATAAAAACCATCAACAGATTTGCTCAAGAGTAACCATGAAACACCTAGCAAACATCTTTTAGAAGTTCTACCAACAAGAGAACCAGCACTTGGGGAGGAGTTCCTCATACCAACAAACGGTTCAGCATAGTCATCGCTCAGAGCAGAATAAAGAAACATCTGCTGGACAAAGAAAATCAGGAATTCACAAGAAAAACGCACCAAGTGAAAACACATGTTTGTAGAGTTCTGAAATGAAAACACTTCCTGTTGAGAGTAGAATACATTAGTGTATTAGCTTCAATACTTCAACCTATATGTGACCCTGGACGACAAAACCAGTCACAAGTGTCAAATTTTCTAAATTGAGATTTATACATCATCTGAAAGCTGAATACATACGCTTTCTATTGATGTATGTTTGTTAGGATAGGACAATATTTGGCCAAGATACAACTATTTGAAAATCTGGAATCTGAGGCTGCAAATAAAAATTCTAAATATTGAGAAAAACACCTTTAAAGTTGTCCAAATGAAGTTCTTAGCAATGCATATTACTAATCAAAAATTATGTTTTGATATATTTACGGCAGGAAATTTACAAAATATCTTCATGGAACATGATCTTTACTTAATATCCTTATGGTTTTTGGCAAAAAAGAAAAATCTATAATTTTGACCCATACAATGTATTTTTGGCTATTGCTACAAATATACCCGTGCAACTTATGACTGGTTTTGTGGTCCAGGGTCACATATAAAGAAAAATGAGAAGGGCAGCTCACTCACGCTATTAAAGAATAACTTTAATTGGTAATACTTTACAATAATGTTTAATTAGTTAACATTAATGAATGCAAGTTTTGTTCATAACAAATAAATCCATTAAACCAAAATGCTTTTAAAAATATGAATGAAAAATGTTAAGAAAACTAAACATGGGGATTAATAAAGTGAGATTAATAAAAGGCTGTAAAACTGTCATTAATTGTCATTAGCTATTGCATTAACTAATGTACAGAACCTTATTTTAAAGTATTACCCAATTAAGGCTTAAAAAAAAAAACGTAATACTGTGCCTGTAGTTTAGAATTTTTTTGGAAATTGACTCGAGTTGACTCTTGAAAGGCATTCTCCAATGTGCCACACAGAGAAATCAATTTTAGGATTGTACATATTATTAGCAAACAAAAAGAGAGGTGATCATTTAATAATTTTTACATTTAAACAAAAATATTCTAAAAGGTACAAAAAGACGGACCCTCTTGAATGAGAACCAACCAACTTAAAATCATTCTGGTGCCCAAAATCTCCCAAAATTGAAGACTTACACTAGATACGTTAAACCCACATCAAATGCTTTTCTATAAAACGTCACCCACTGTACATTCAAGGCTCACGGTTCCTACAGTATCATTACTTCTGTTAACAAAAAAAAAAATAATAATAAAAGACCTCACTCAGCAGTATGCGACTAATCTGGAGTGCTACATGGTTTGGTGCGGAATGAGAGAACTACATTCTTAAGCTACTGATTTTAAACATTAAAACTGCTCCTAAAGGAAGGCCACCTGATGACGAGGTGGAAAAAGGTATGACAGAGAGAAGTTCTACTTCATCTTGATTAACCTACTAGCTTACTCACTGTGAGTGCTTAGCCCTGTTTTTCTTTGGAGAGCTCTGTGTGAAAGCCTGAAACACGTGCTGGTGTTTGAGAAAGGAGTCTTGTGGATCTCCCGTGTGCAGCAGAGACAGAAGAGGCTTCATGCACCAGCAGGGCCGCTCTGCCCTAAAAAGGGTTACAAGAAACGAGAGCAGCCCCATACATGCTGGTAAATCTCAGTGTTAATGCTGCCTGAAAGTTTACACATAGCTGTAATGAGATTCTGCCGCATGAAAACTTACTTTAAAACAGCACACATAGATAACGTTAGATAGCCATACACACAGAGACGCAAGTTTATATCCCATGCTACAGACACCAAAAAGCAGTTTTGGTGTCGATGTGAGTGAGACTTTGGTAATAATGTGGAACCTGCTCCATGCAATTAATTTCCAAGTGACTGACATAGTGTATATGGAAACAACAGAACGGTGTGTTTGATATACATCAGGTGAACGGAAGATATAAGAATTTACAGAGAGTGAGAATTTAAAAAATAAAATCTCTTCATTAAAAACAAATGACAACAACAAAAAGAACTGCCAAGTCTTGCTCGGCATTAACAGCTCACACTCAAGTCACATGTCATTCAGGCTCTTAAGGCAAAGGACGGCACATGCAGAGCGATACAGAGAAACAAAGGAAAAAAGAAGGGTACAACTCTTCAGGGAAAGCTGGACAGGATTGGCTCATAGCTGGTGTACTATGCTGTCAGCGTGATTGATGGATACAGGGCCGTCTTGTCTCAGTCTCTGCCATTGAAAAGTCGTGCTAAGTGATCCGACCGCCTCTTCTTCGTTCTCTTGCTCTTTAGCGAACTCCATGAAAACCTGCAAAATGGGTATACACTTACA
>NW_015548229.1:172229-175499 GCF_001515605.1 Sinocyclocheilus anshuiensis | reverse complement strand
ACACACACACACACACACACACACACACACACACACACACACACACACACACACACACACACACACACACCTCTCACTCCCAGGTTTTAAATTCTACTTTTATGTCAATTTGACATCTATTTTTTCCCTCCCATTTAATTTCTAATCTTATTCAGACACATCTTACCTGTCCTGACGAGCAGCGTGAGGAAATATCTTCAGTATCTCTTTGTGCAACAGTGCTACCTGCTGGAGACCTGTGAGCTCCTCCCTGAGATTAATCTCTAGGCTGTAGCCTCTCCCAAACTTCCCCTTCAGGTGCTGTATTGAGCCAATACATCTGCAGGGGGCAACATAACAAAATGTTACGAGCTTTCTATTCTGCTTTACTTGCTTGCCCAAAATTCTCTTTAAGTGCATGTTAATCCATGTCATTTTTCACGGAGGCTTTTATCCGTTTTATAGTCCCACCTTAGTTGACCAGAAACCATGATGGCCACACGGTCACACACAGCCTCCGCCTCTTCCATGTAGTGGGTTGTCAAAAGGGCTCCTCGCTGTTTGTTCTTAAAGGCAGCACGGATTGCCCTCCTATTGAAATGAACCACAGAAATGTTCATTTTTGCAGACCTCTGTTTTATATGTACATGTTGTGATGGATATCATAGCATTCAGAATACAAAAGCTAAAAAACTGAACACAAAGTAGAAAATTTTACCACATGCGCTGTTTTGATTTGGGATCCATTCCTGTAGATGGTTCATCCAACAGAACTATCTGAGGATTTCCCAGCATGCTTAGTGCAAAGCACAGCTAGTATGAACAAGATAAAAAAATAAGCCTAAAATACGCAACAAAATCTATTTTTTATAATGATATTGAATTGAATGACTCGCCTTCCTCTTTAGCCCTGCAGACAAGTTTTTTGCTTGTTTGTAAAGATGATCCTTTAGCTCTAGAGCACTCACAACACTGTTAAAAACAGACACACACACACAGACACACACACACTATTTAAACCTTGAACATTGCTGTGGTGGTCATACTGTAAATGTAGAAAATCTGTTCACATGGCAAAATAATTATTTTAAGTTACCGTGTCACTTGCAACATTATACTAGCCACTGCATTTATTTTGATTCATTCTAAAAAAGAAAAAATTATAAACTTAAGTACTACTACTACTACAAATCCAAAAAGCAGCTGTGGTGGTTTATAAATAAAATAATATATGCAATGTTTAAAACCCTCATTTGTGGATTTTCTGGAGAGCACTACCGTTCAAAAGTATGGGGTCAGTAAACGAAATTAATTTCATTTTTAGATTTTTTTTTAAAGATACTAGCAAATTGATTAAACATGACAGTAATAACATTTAAAAGTCTTTATTATTCATCAAAGAGTAATGGTTGCTGATAATTCAATATTAAATTTAATAAAATATATTAAATACTAAGAGCTCAACATCGTTTAAGACTAAAAAAAAAAAAATATTAAATCTATCTTACTGACTACAAGCCTTTGAATGGTAGTGTAAATGTAAAATGTCTTTTTTTTTTTTTAAAGAGATTTGGTACCGCTTAATGATGTTTGGGATATCACACTGATGTAGCCCCTTGATAGCAGCATAGATCTCCAGGTGCTCCTGTAGAGTGATTCTAGGCCACAGAGGGTTCACCTGAGGACAGTACCCTACATGCTCCAAGGGGTTTTCCACTGGTTGGAAGTCTGTGCCATAATCTCCCATCAGAATCTAAAAATAAATATCAAACTTTAGTCAGACCACAATGAACATGTCTCATATGTTCAAAAGAACTCATAACCAGCAAGAAACTGAGAGATTGAGCCCAAACCTGTCCAGCAGTGGGTTCAGTGTCTCCAGACAGCATGTGCATGATGGTGCTCTTTCCTGCTCCATTTGGTCCCAGCAGACCCAAAACCTCACCTGAGAACAGGCCATTTTTCATTAACATTTGCTTGCTCTCTTTAAAATCATTACTTACAGTACATCCAATCAGAGGCAGACTCTACCTTTGCGAACACAAAAGGAGATGTTCTTAGTGGCCACTTTCCTTCTCTTGCTGAGTGAAAAGCCCTCCCTCTTGCCTTTGTACTGTTTCTTGAGGTTACTCACCACTACCACTGGTTTCTGTAAAAGTTTTATTTTTCCATATTAAAAAGGTTATTGGACAATAACGTGATTTGAAACTCTTAAGACTCTACGATTTACAGAAAAGTGGGGCTATACCTCCTCACAGCACTGACAAGTCAATGCCTCCTTCACTCGAGCTTTCTCCACCTGAACATCCTCATCCTCACTCATGTTCTCCTCTGGGTTTCGCTGAGCTTTGCTCTTTGCTTGGGAGGAAATCCTGGAAAACAAAGAGATCAGAGATCAAGCTCCATTTCTTAGTGATCTGGGTTCATAAAACTAACAGACCTTAGAACAGAAAGCTCACATTAACACAGTGTCTACACTAGACGTGATCGGCACGGCACGGCACGACGCAACAAAATACTATAGAACCCATTACAATCAGTGATGCTGTCTACACTGGATGCGGCGCGGCGTGACAAATCCCCGACAGTAAATTGGCACCTCGTTCTATTTATGACATACTACTGACACAAAATTCAAATGATTTACAATGGTCACTTTGTCACGTCCAATCTAGACAGACTAGAGCTACACGATTCTGGATAATTTGGGAATCACGATTTTTTTTTTTGTCTCAAATAGAGATCACGATTCTCCCACGATTCTGAACTAAACAAAACAATGTGTGGCAAAATATTATTGCTGCAGTCTATTTAAAAATGTTTAATTAATTTGAATGAATTATTAAACATTTGAATATACACTACCAGTCAAAAGATTTTGAACAGTAAGATTTTTTATGTTTTTTAAAGAATTATCTTCTGCTCACCAAGCCTGCATTTATTTTATACAAAATACAGCAAAAGCAGTAATACTGTGAAATATTTTTACTATTTAAAATAACTGCTTTCTATTTGAATATATTTTAAAATGTAATTTATTCCTGTGATCAAAGCTGAATTTTCAGCATCATTACTCCAGTCTTCAGAGTCACATGATCCTTCAGAAATCATTCTAATATGCTGATTTGCTGTTCAAGAAACATTTTATTATTATTATCAATACTTAAAACACAGTACATTTTTTCAGGGTTCTTTGATGAATAGAAAGATCAGCATTCTGAAATAAAAAGCTTTTGTAACATTATACACTATACCATTCAAAAGCTTGGAGTCAGTATTTTTTTTGGGGGG
>NW_015548229.1:157449-171258 GCF_001515605.1 Sinocyclocheilus anshuiensis | reverse complement strand
AAGGATCCTTTAAATTTATCAAAAGTGATGATAAAGGCATTTATAATGTTACAAAATATTTCTATTTCAGATAAATGTTGCTTTGAACAGGAATAAATTACATTTTAAAATATATTCAAATAGAATGTTATTTTAAATACAAATATTTCAAAATTTGACTGTTTTTGCTGTACTTTGGATCAAATAAATGCAGGCTTGGTGAACAGAAGAGACTTCTTTGAAAAAAAACATTACAAATGAGATCGTGTGGTTGTCTGAATCGAGATCGCAATCTTTTAACGATTAATCGTGCAGCTCTAAGACAGACTTTAGCTGTTGCGAGCGGCACGACAACTGTCGCATCTGGTGTAGACACGGTGCAAGTAAAACCACAAATGAACTCTTATTCAATTAATTTGATACCTTTATTGTTCTTTTAAGCAGTTTTCAAATTTGTGCAGGAAGCACTGCTGAAAAGTTGTGCATTGGTTTGAACTTATGGGTAATGTTAAAATGATGTGCAATTGATATGCTTTCTGTTACACAGGGTTCCCGCTCTTTCATGAACACCAGATTCAAGGACTTTTTAAAGCACCATTTATTTTATATCAAGCACCTATCAAATTCACACCCCAGCATATGTAGCATCATGAAAGATCTCTTACAGTACTTAACATTTCACTTACACTTAACATTTATATTAAAAATTTCAGAGTAATGAGGTTTTGAATGTGTAGGTTTCATAAATTTAGACCATTTTGAGCAGTCGTGTTCAAAGGAATTTAATTAAATCCATTGAAGTCAATGGAGTTCACACTGGTAATATTCAAATACAATTTCTCAAATATTGATAAAAATAAACATTTCAGAGTAATAATGTTTTGAATGTGTAGGTTTCATAAATTTAGACCATTTTGAGCAGTCGTGTTCAAAGGAATTTAATTAAATCCATTGAAGTCAATGGAGTTCACACTGGTAATATTCAAATACAATTTCTCAAATATTGATAAAAATATATATTCTTGCATCAAACTGGTTTTTGCTGTAATTGTAAAAGATTTAAATTTGAGAGCATTTCTCAATTTTTAAATGAATAAAAAGTGGTTAAACAGGGCTCTACGCGTACTTTTCTTTTAAAATGTAAAAATTTTTTGGAGCAGTCAAATATTTCAGGAGCACCTTCTAATCAATAATATCAAATATTAGCCTTCCCATTACGAGATGATATTTGACTCCTTAAAGTGATTTACAGGGAATTTAGTTTTTACACCTTTGCAATGGCATTTTTCTAACTTTATTAAAAGTATGTCATCTTTTATGTCAAATTCAAACATTTTTATTTTTTAAGCTTTTTAAAATTTCTAATTAAAATGACAGAATAAAATCAAGTAGAATAAGAATAAGTTACAAATCAAATAAAATCAGTATTAAAAAAAAATTTATTTGTACCACAGAGGTGGCACAGAAGAACACAAAAGTGGCTTGTAGGTGTATTTTCAGACATTTAATGAGGCTCAGAGGTGGCATGAGTGGAATTAAATTCATAAATTCATGTTGAGGTTAATATTTTAAATATAAAATTTTGAATATAGAAATATTAAAAATGAAATATCAGAAAAGATCCTTTAAAAATGAAAGTAAAACTGCCAGTAGGTGGTGGCAAATCATTGAGTTTATCACTGAATCATTCATTCAATTGATTCATTCGAATGACTAATTCATTCAGGAATTAAGTAAGTGACTGGCTTCATGAATGGGTAATTGATTCAGATTAGTTTAAAAACACACATTCATTCATAAACGAAACACCGCTGTGTTTGCTTGGAAATGCGCAGCGGCTCAGCTGTGACTTTGTTTGAAACTATTTTCGTTGATGAAATAGAGCAAAATCAGGCAATAGTGTTGTAGTCAGACAATGCAAGTCACTTAATATTAATTTCTTGTTTAATGAACTGTTGTATTAAATCAATATCACACTTGCAAACTCCCTTAATCATTAAAAGCTGTCACTCACTCATCGCGAACTCACAAAGTTCCATTATAATCGACGAAGCTCCCTACACTGCACAATGAATCTCTTATTTACACACTGTCAACATTTTGTTTGCTATAATGAGAGGATTCGTGAGATTGCTCAGCACTGAACAAAACTCAGGTGTTTGAACAGTGAGTGGATTCTGATTATCATTGTGTTCAAGGAATCACCAGATTTGTCTGTGATACATTACTCAACGCAGCAAAAACACGTTGTAAATAAGTTAGAAACCTTTGAAGCTCTCCTGAGCGCAAACAGAAATATGCTAATCGGGTCAGTCGCACTTGTGCTCCTAAATATTTTTTTTCATAGTCACACGCAGTAATTTTCATTCGCAAATGCACTGCTTTTCCATAGGTTCATGCAGGGCTGTGCATCAGCTCACATGCTAAGTTTTTTTCTCGCGCTACCCTATCTCAACCCCCAATCATTAGAGCAGTTTCGTTTTGTATTTGACAAACGCATATAGGACAATATTTGAAATAGCACCATTCTACTAAAAATTTATTTAAAATTTAACTCAAGCACTTTCAAGGACTTATATTTGTTTTCAAGTACTTTCCAGGCCTTGAATCCATGCGTCTGATATTCAAGTACTTTCAAGAAGCGTGGGAACCCTGGTTACAGTTGAAAAGTTTAAAATACAATAAAAGCAAAAATATATTATAAAGTATTATTATAATTTCAAATAACTTTTCTATTTTAATGTAACAATGTAATTTATTCCTCTGATGAGAAAACTGAATTTTCTCCGTCAACAGTGTCACATGATCCTTCAGAAATCATTCTAATATGCTGATTTGCTGATAAAGAAACAGTTCTTAATGGGTCCTTAATTTGGGTCCACCCATAATTTGTTAAAAAAAAATAAAAAATCCTGCTGGAACGGTACTTAAAAAAAAAAAAAAAAAATCTGTAGTGTAACTAAAATAAATTAGTACAATTATTTAATAGTACATCTTTGTATCTTTCTTTAAATATTCAATAATAAATATTCTGGAACTGCATAAATGGTAATACATTTTTTTTTTGCCTGTTCTCCCTGATTCACTTCCATTCTTTATACAAATAAAGAATCGAAGTGAATCAGGCAAAACATGAGCTCAGATGTAGTTCAACTTGTCTGCCATTTTATTCCAACCGTTACTCCTGATCTGAGGCTTTAAGTAAAAATTGGGCATTTAGTTTATTAAGACAGACCTGCAGAGCTGGTCATTTTTCATGGTCTTCCCTCCATATCTAATCTCAAGCCATCTCAGGGTGAAGAGCATCAGAATACACTGGATATACGGCTATGGAAGACACAACAAAGATTCAGTGTAAAAGACATTACAACACACTTTAAGACAATAAAATTATATTTACAATAACTTACAGACACAACAGAGATGAAGAGGTTCTTCCACAGGAAATCATCATCATGAGGAGACTGAAGGAAGGTGGCCTAGGATGAAAAAGACTTGTATTAGGTTCAATTACATTAGGGATATTTCATCCATGTTATCAGACATTGAATAGATGGAGTCCTGTAAGTAGTAAAGTGTTACCATGGTAATGCAGTTAAGGCAGCCCATAAGAGGGTAGAGTGGACTGAAGAAACACAGTGCATTGTGTAGGAGACGAGCCATACCAGCATTCTCATTCACAAGAGCCATCTGGACTATGGATGCAGAAACCACACACAACTATGGACAAAAAGAAAAAAAAAGAAATAGCTTTAATACCTTCCTACAGATACATTTGTTTCCACACCACTGGAACAATGACTTTCCAATTGAATTATAATTTACTACAGACCTTTTCCTGATTTTTTCCATTATTTTTTAGTCAATTCATTTCCACGACTGTTCTCATTTCAAAACGACCTGATATTTCCAGGCTTCCCACAGGAATCCTGTTTTATTGTTATTATTAAGATTATTTGAAGGTTGTGGAGAAGTTTCTTGAAGACTCACCATCATGGAGACCACTGAGAAGAAGTCCCTATTGCTCTGGACTTTGACAAACATGAAGGATATGCAGTATGTGAAGAGAACCATGGCTGGAGCGAAGCCAATTAGACACAGAGCCTGAAAACAGAATAAAGAGAGTAGTTGAGCTGTTGTCATGTGCTAATGCTAATATCTGCTCTGCTCTTTAAGCTTAAATAACTTCCATTTTAGAAAAATGTAGAGGAAGCTGGGCGAAGTGTTTTCTTACCACAGACATGGTATTTTGGGAGGTTAGCAGGTTTGAAGAATGGAAGGCAAACAGGGTGCTGGTCATACAGATTAAGATAAGATAATAGAAAGGGACATCAATGGCTGCCTGACCGCACCAGTATGCCGAAGGAACAAGACCAGAGATCCTCAGGGTCGAGCGACACTTCAACTGATCAAGGTCAATAAGACGTTGGATCAGCTGAGGAAAAAAAAAAAAAAAAAAAAAAAAAAAAAAAAAACTGAAATATTATTGTAGAGACATTCTGATAAAATCAAGCATTTACATCTGGTGATTTAAGGCGACCCCTGAGGAAAGGGTTCAATAAGATTTCTGTAATGTTTTTGAAAAAGGTCTCTTATGCTCACCAAGGCTGCATCAAAAATACAGTAAAAACAGTAATATAATGAAATAAAAAAAAAAAAAAAACAATATATATATATATATATATATATATATATAAAAATTACAATGTAAAATTTTATGTAAAATAAATGTACATGTAAAATTGTTTTATCAATTTAATGCAATCTTGCAGAAAATATTCATAAAAAAAATTATGAAGTTAATATAAAAAATTTGCTAAAATAAAAATTCAAACCATCATTATATGAAGTTACAAATATATACCTCTTTGTCTCTTGTGTGGTCCATTGCAAAATAGGCTGGCATCCCAGCAGCCAGCATCCCAAGAATCACAGCCTCAATGTAAACCAGTGCATAGGACGTCTTATCAGGGATTTGCTAAAATGCAGAAAGAATATACCTGTTGACACTTACAAGAAACAACAATAGCAGTATTTATGTACAGTGACTTCAGTGTATTAATGCACTACACTCACATAGTCGAAGGGTTTAGTCCATGTTTTAATGTGTTCAGTGCCATTAAAGCCCCTCAGGAGGGCGTTACTGAGCACATTGACAACCATTGGCAAGGAGTGCACGGTGGTACTGTTAAAAGCTAAAATGTAGCTAAAATCCTGGTATTGAGAAACAACGAGGGAGGACAGGAGGGGTTAAATAAAATTTTCGAAGAACAGCAAGCGTTTCAATTCTTTTTCAACAGAAAAATATGATAATTTCAGAACAATCCATTGTTGAGAAATGTATTCCCAAACTCAAACTGTGGAGTGTAAAAGTGTAGAGAGGTTAACCAATTGTACTGGAAGGCTCACTTTACTGGATCCTGTCACGTTGATGGCGGCACTGACAGGTGCAGCAGACATGTAGTCCGGTTTTTTCATCATTTCCACTTTAATGTCCTGAGACGCCAGATTGTGGATGAACCCTGACAGGTCAGAATCTACCACAACACACAGATTATACATTAACTAAGTATTGAATTGGTTAATGTGAATTGTCAACAACTGTCAATATAATATGAACAAGTATTATCACTGACCGGTGGAGTTTTGCACAAGCAGGCTGGTGGTGTATTTGCGAGGAGCCTCGTTGCGGTGCAGCAGGTATATAGGTGAAAACAATCTTTCAGGAGAATGAATCTGAATGTTTCCCGTGGCCACGGACAGAATCAGCATTGCAGACAAGAAAACCAGGAACAGTGTCAAACTGGGTAAAAGTATGAGAAGAGAGAAAAAAGTATGACTTATAGCTTTGTATAACACATGAATCATATGGATTATTAAGAAACTGTTCATTAAGATATTACGGTGGCCGAGAAGTGCAAAGCAAATCACAATTCTGAAAACAAAATAACAAATTACAAACGCAAATGCAAGTCTAAAAAACAAAATAATTCAGAAAGCACAACAACAATTCAGAAAACATTATAACAAGTCAGAAAACACAATGACAAATTCGAAAACAAAATAACAAGTCAGAAAACACAACGACAAATCCGAAAACAAATTTACAAATCAGAAAACACAACGACAAATCAGACAAACCGGAAAAGGTAGGTATAGTTTGAGACAGCGCCATTGGTTTGGGATTACTCACCGCTGACTGGACGAGACATCTGTCAATCAACGTATACAGGAAAAACCAGCCGAAGAACAGCAGAGTCGTGGTAGAAAGTTCGGAGATGGTATTAAAGTAGCTCAGTTTAAATGTATTGTATGAATTGCCCTTACTCTGGAATAAAAAATACGGAGTATTTAAATCTAAATACTAAATTTAACAATTTAGATTTAGTTAAAATTGGCTGTAAATCATCAGCTGCAGTGGCACAGATGGATAAGTGCGTGCCCTTTGCTTTTTGACTAGTAAGGGCAATTCATACAATACATTTAAACTGAGCTACTTTAATACCATCTCCGAACTTTCTACCACGACTCTGCTGTACTTCGGCTGGTTCTTCCTGTATACGTTGATTGACAGATGTCTCGTCCAGTCAGCGGTGAGTAATCCCAAACCAATGGCGCCGTCTCAAACTATACCTACCTTTTCCGGTTTGTCTGATTTGTCGTTGTGTTTTCTGACTTGTAAATTTGTTTTCGGATTTGTCGTTGTGTTTTCTGACTTGTTATATTGTTTTCGAATTTGTCATTGTGTTTTCTGACTTGTTATAATGTTTTCTGAATTGTTGTTGTGCTTTCTGAATTGTTATTTTGTTTTCAGAATTGTGATTTGCTTTGCACTTCTCGGCCACCGTAAGATATGGTTCATTTGCATCCTTTTCCTCTATGGGGTTGAGCATGGCCTGGGTCTGATTCAATATAAATATAAATATAATTTTGGGTCTGCAAGATTTTTTTATGTTTTTGAATAGTATGTGTGTACTGTGTACTACTGAAAGGCAAACATGATCAACTAGTACTTGCAAGCATTTGCTCACTTGTATATAAAAGGTTTTCTCTCTCTCTGTAGGTTGAGCATGTGCAGCCAGGCCACCGTGCTAAACTGCTGCCTCCAGAGGGCACGTCCGGTTACTGCATCCTGCCTACTGTCTGAAAACGTCAGCAGCCGCTGGTCTGTGTCATCCATAGATGACACGTCTCCCTCGTCTTCCACCTTTTCTTGGTTAAACACACTGTAGTCTACCAATAAAGGAAAACACAAGAGGGCGTTATACCTCTTGAGCACTTCCCTGTGCTGGTTCATTGTAATACTGATTAGTTTCATGTATTTTATGTCAAACAGTAAGCTATTAAACAGCTGATCTTAAAACGGCCATTTTGAACAGTGATTTGAACCAGTTTAGGTAGGTGGCTATCTTACCCGCCTGATCCACCTCTGCCTCTGCCTCCAGACGCAAAAATACATCCTCTAACGTTGTCATGGAGACACCGTAGTTAATGATACCCAGGTCAGGTCGACAGTCCAGCTCCGCAAACAGCCCTGGAGTGCAATGTGAGAGGCGAGAAGAGTTTAGTAACCATAGAAATTAATATTTTTGGATTGCAAGAAACAAGAAAACTAACCACACACACACACCAAAAGCATTCCTAAAAGAATCAAAGTTCTTACATACACACAAACACACACACACAAACAAATAAATAAATAGATACTTATAAATCTGTCATTTACTAACCTTCATGTCGTTCCAAACCCATATCATTGTGTTTCGTCAATTGAACAAAAGGGATTTTTGAAGAATATTCAGGTTATTCTTTTCCATACAATGAGTGAAAAACCCAAGTCATACAGGTTTGGAATAATATGAAAGTGAATAAATCAAACTGTAAGCGTGAAGTAAACACCCCACCGATATCATAGACTTCATATAACAAGACTACAGATAATAAATCTATATAAAAGCAAAAATTAAATCAGCCCCAATAAAACACCACCGCAGTCCTGGTGAAAGCATGAAACAATCTGTTGCTCCGCAGGGCATATGGCAGTGTGGCACATAGCAGATGGAGACATGAGGGCAAATAGAAGCAAGACCTGGGAAAGTGTCCATGCTCTCGAAAGGCAATGTGAATGTAAGCTCAGCCTCTTGCTGCCTTGACAACTGAGCCTTGGGAACATGCTGCTTGACCAGTGATGTGATGTTCTCCGCTTCACAGCCTTCAGTTACAGACATTCTAGAGGAGGTTTAGAATGACAATGTTAATGTAGCAGCAGCAATGGGTGACAGGAAGAAAGAAAAAAAAAATAGTACATGTATCATAAGAACTCACCTAAGATGGTAGCCAACCCCACACTTGGTCTTCAGGTACAAAGAGGAACCAACACATTTCAGTTGTCCTTGAGAGATGACAGCTTTACGATCTGCATGACAGAAAAAAAAACTGAGGTGAGTAAGATTGAGACAAAGATGACTGATGGAAGAAAAGTGAAAAATGATAAAAGTACCTGCAAGTATATCTGCCTCGTCCATGTAATGAGTACTGAGTACAGTAACTCTGCCTGCTCTTCGGCTCTTCAGTAAGGACCAGACCTGGTGCCGAGACACTGGGTCCATACCTGCCGTTGGCTCATCCAGAAGAAGGATCTGATTCATAAGCAAAAGGACACTGAGGGAGGGGGATAAATAAGCAAACAAAAAGTCAAAGGTATATGCCGTCAGACATTTACCTTTGGGTCTCCGAGAATTGCTATGCCCACAGAGAGCTTCCTCTTCTGGCCTCCACTCAGGTTCTTTGCCTGGGCATCCATAATCTTTTCTAAATCCAGATCCCTTAGAACTTTTCTCACCTTAAAAAAAAGAAAGAGATATTTTAGAATAGAAATGACAACAAAACAAAAAGAAGAAGGTAACTTGATGTTTCCGGCTTTATTGAAGATATTTTCTTCAGGGTCAGTAAAACTTTTTTTTTTATTTTTTTTAAGATATTATTATTGTTTTGTTTTTTTTATTCAGAGAGGACACATTAAATTGGTCAAAAGTGACAGTAAGGACTTTTACATTGATACACAAGATTTCTATTTCAAGTAAAAGCTGTTCTTTTTAATTTCTGAAAGAAATGTATCACGATTTTCAAAACAATACTTCTAGAAGTTTGAGGTCACTGTTGCATTGTATAATGAATGTAATTAAACACGTAGAGTGGAGTTGATGTCAAATCAGCTCTTTTGATGCATAAGAGTGTGAGGTTTGCTTTTGAATTTCCCATACAAAGAGTGAAATGTGTCAACATGCAGTCAGCTGATGTGGTCTCTAGATCCACTGGGAGTTCCTACCTCACTGTCAATATCAGAGGGCAGGATCCCTTTGATGGCAGCAAAGATCCTCAGGTGTTCCTCTACAGTGAGCACATCAAAGATGATGTTGAACTGGGGACATATACCAACCAGCTGTCTCATCTCGGCCCCCTCTGCTATCTCTGCCACAGGAGAGCCATAGATGGTTGCCGTGCCTATGCATAAAACACAAAATAACAGAATTGTGAGTGTAGGAGCAGTACAACTACAGTTTTTGCAAGGTATAGAGACCCAGTAAGATGTTTAAGGTAGATGTGTTCACAAAAATGTTCAAAATGATCATCTATGCATCACATGTCTGACCTTCTGTAGGGGGGCAGATGCCACACAGGATGTTCATGAGGGTGGATTTTCCTGCTCCACTGTGACCCAGCAGGGCAGTGATCTGACCCTCATAGATGTCAAAAGTCAAACCTTCAGATCACAAACAGACAGAAGATAAAACATTCACCAACATATCAGAGCCAGAAGTCTCGTCATCAACTACATTTTTAAAACCAAGTCAAGATCAAGTGCACTATGGGACTATGGAAGTAAAAAGGGTTGCAAAAACCATTTTGTGCTGACTAAAAGCATTTTATCTAAATTATACAAGAAGTAATTCAGTTCTAAAATCCATAAATGCTGAGCAAGAGGATGCATACACTATTTGTAACAAACAAACAAGGAAATGTCACGATTTGGACACAGGTGGGAAGTCTCACCTCTCAAAGCTTCCACTTTGGTGTCTTTCTCTCTGTAGATTTTACGGATATTGCAGATCCTAACAAGAGTAAATAAATAAACACAGAAATGAATATTAGATGGTTGTTCTGGCTGCATGCCAGCTCTCTTCAAGGCCAAATCTATCCAGGCTTTGAAAGAATTTTAACATACATCAGCTCTAAAAACATTGCTCCCTTTCCCCAAACTGCAGCCTAAATCACTTCACTGGTATGCAAATACTGACTAGCTTTTGTAGTTTGTAGATAAAGATACTTTGTGAATAGAATAGAATAGAATAGAATTTATGAAAGGGTGGGGGGCATGAATTTTTAAACAAAATTATTTAATTAAAATTATTTAATTTTTTTTGTAAAATTAAATGATGTTGTGCAAGTAGTTGTGGACCATTGATAATTTTTTTGAGTCAAGTCCGCACCTGATAACCTCTTTGCCTCTAAACTCAGGAGAAACCGCCTCCACAGATTCATCATTCACAGGGGTTCCGTTGACATCGCCCTCGTACACGGAGCTCACCTCCACATAACGCTTCCTCCGCTTTGACCAATAGGATGGCTGTAGGAAGTACAGCACTGAGCGCCTTGTGCCAAACTCGCCTGAAGGAAGAAATGGTTATTTATGTGGGAAGGTCACAAACGCCTCCATCGCATGTTGAGTAATAACTAACACACATTTGTGTGTGTATTCTTTACTGCAGCCACATAATGATTTTTATGGAATCTGCAAATGCTTTTAAACCTTTAAAGAGAACAGACTGTTGCATTTACAGTAAACCTAACACATTTTTGAAGTGTTCAGCTAGAAAAGTGTGCTAGTGCAATCTTCCTTTTAAGAAAATGATTAATATTTTGTGGTCAAGTGAAAAAAAAAAAAAGTGTATCTCAAGCATCAAAATCGTTTTTGGAGCCACATTACATGGACTGTGACAAAACAGTCTTGTTTCCAGGCAGAGCAAATGAATTTGCATTGGAATAAATTAGTATACGATGACTGAATATAAACACTGTTAAGAAGTGGAACTCTACTAAAAACACAAAGATGATTTCTGTGGTGCTAAACTGTTCATGCAAAATGTTTTGACTCTAGTTGTCACCTGGTAACACTTGGTCCAGGTAAATGGCTAAAAGCAGATAGAGAATGCAGTCCAAGAACAGCATGACCATAGGAACATAGAGGGCGTGAGGACCACTGCCCAGAGAGGAAAACACTGCGCCGTCCCCTTGAGCTTCCAGATACACCACCTACACATAGACACACAAACTGTCAGAATATAAACTATTTCATATATGGGATTTTTGACTTACTACATACTGACCACAAACTTATGAATGGTAGTATATGATTTTCTTTTTTAATGTTTTTTTAATTTTAATGATTTTAATGTGCTTACCAAGGCTGCATTTATTTGATAAAAAATGTAATAATGAAAATTTTACAATTTAACATACTGTAACTGTTTTCTATTTTATTACATTTTACATTTCAGTGTCACATGATCCTTCAGAAATTCTTCTAATATGCTGATTTGGTGGCCGAAAAACATTTCTGATTTTCTATGCTGAAATCAATTGTGCTGTATTTTTTTTCAGGTTTCTTTGATTAAAAAAAAAGTTATAAACAACAGCATATATTTGAAATAGAAATCTTCTGTAGCATTATAAACGTTGTCAGTGTCACTTTTGATCATTTTAACGCATCCTTGCTGAATAAAAGTATTTTCTAAAAAAAAAAAAAAAAAAAAAAAAAACAGAAGTATACATAAAATAAACTGAACATGTGTGAAAAACGTTCTAGGCTAAAGTGCTACTGATTTGTTATTTAAAATCATCACTGTTCTCATATGTGTTTCTTGGCGAACGGTCCTATAACCTAGGTGTTATACCAACGCTGCCGTTAAACCATGGAGACCATGGAGTGCATTTGTGGAAAAGTGTGTTACCTGGGCGATGCCGATAGAGAAAGCGCTGGGAGACAGAAGGCAGAGGAGCCACACGGCTGACTGGGGGAAATCTCTCATCAGCACAGTGAAAAGAGACAGGCATCCGAACACCACCGTCAGCATGGAGCCCACTGTGCTTGCAAACTTGGGCTTCTTAAACAAAGGGGTCAACATGAAGGAGAAGAAAATCTGTGGGATTAAGAAATGGGAAAATGAAGTCTTGAGGTCAACCAATTAAAATGTAACACATTCCTGGTTTCATTGTGATTGATTGATCAATCAAAGAGAAACCCTTAGATTTTTTATATTTTAATCTGTCACACAGACACCACTTTTCACAATACAATCAATTCCCAATGGATAAAACCAAGACCTGTCCTGCATTTTGTTCTCGTTGAATATCCTGCTGCATTCAGAAATATCACATTATGGAAATAACTTCCAAATGCAGTTTCATTTTTGAAGAAAAATACACTTTACTGCTGACACAACTTTGTAGCTAATGCTTTCTTGAAAAAAACAAAAAAATAAATAAAAAATAAACAAAAAAACCCCCCCTTGCATTCTGTCAGATATTTTACAAGTACAGTCACACTCTGCTGAAAACCAACACAGCAAAAAGCAATTTAGCCTTAGAAAATGAAAACTGATAACATATTCATTATGAACTCAGATTAGCCCGTCACTCAAATGACTACTCTCATTGTAGGCGGAAATCGAGACCTGAGGCCAAATGAGTGCACAGCCATTTAAATTGCTTTGCACTCTCTAAAGCTTTGAGTCGCTATTGTTCAGGATGTGACTGGAGGGTTGCTAGGACTTACAGAGGATATTCCATAGAGGAAAATAAGGAGGAAGATGACAAAGAAGTTGCTGTTGGAGAACAGGGGTGTGCAGGTTGCTATAACAGCCATGAGAATGGACATGGTCGTCACTAGTGCAGCATAGAGAAGGCCCCATGAAAGCCTAAAGAAAGCAAAAGAAAAGTTTACAAACGGATTTTTACATTTAAATTGCCTATGAATTACAACAGGTCCTGTAGTGAGCACACTCACCAAAAGGCAGAGTCATACAATCCCATCATGCCCATGGTGTCTTTCAGACGCTGCTCTTTTTCAGCTGCCACATTGACAATGAGGAAGGAGACAAAGGGTGTAAATGCCAGCACTAGGTATATGGAAATCAGGGCGTGAGGGAACTTCTGGACCTCCACCGAACCCGGATGTCCCATCATCACTGCACGCACTTTTAATTCATTCCACACCGGACGTTTGGTCTTCATCTGCAAAAGAATGAAGACAATATTATAGAAGCAAAAATCATGTCAAAAGAATGCAGCAGTGACTTCCTATTACCATTAATGCACTGTAAAAATGTAATATCATAAAAGATTGTAATTTCAAATAGGGATGCACGATATTATCGGAACGTTATCGAAATCGGCCGATAATGGCTTAAAATGCAAATATCGGCATCGGCCCGATATGAAAAATTATGCCGATATGCCTTGCCGATAAGATGAATAACTCACATGTGCTCAGGGTGTGATAGCAATAAGATCACGTCAGCAGTGTGGTCATTCTTTTTTCCTGAATGATGATTAGATTCACGGTTTTGAGCATTTAATTTGAGAATGCGAGTACAGAATGACGCGTCCGGTGTGCAATAGAGTCAACAGTTCCTCCGGGTCCTAATACCCGTCCGGTAAGGCGTTTTATTTACTTAGGGGGCTTTACTTATTTTACTTGTAATAAAATGAAAGTAAAATACACAAATAACATTAATATATATATATATATATATATATATATATACACAC
>NW_015548229.1:154628-157339 GCF_001515605.1 Sinocyclocheilus anshuiensis | reverse complement strand
AAATATCATTAATATATATATATATATATATATATATATATATACACACATTTATTCATTAATGTGTAATATGTTTTTTTTCAAACGGATTATGAAAACTTAAAAAGGAGCTCTAAAAGATTTTCAGAATTTGAAAAACTCTTTTGCTCTACAAATGTTAAATATTAAAATAAAATGTTAAGGATTGCTTTGTAGTTGCTTTATAGTTATTTTCAAAGCTTTCAGTGTACTGTCATTATAAAAAGAACTTCATTGTTTATTTAATTCTCAAAAGTAAGTTTTTGTTAAAAACTAACCAAAATGAAAAATAATTTGTTTATAATCCCTGCACAGAAGAGACTGTGTTGTTTCCAAACAAAAGGAAATATATCAGTATCGGCCAAAATGAGTTGAAAAATATCGGCATATCGGATATTGGCAAAAATCTAAATAAATGTTGTTCTTTTGAACTTTCTCTTAAATAATCCTGCAAAAAAACATGCATCACGACTGTACACGACAACACAACTGTTTTCAACATTGATATTAATAAAAAAGTAAGCTGTAAATCAACATAGAATGACTTCTAAAGGATCATATGATCATGTAAAGACTGGAGTTATGGCTTATTTTAAAATATTTTTACTGACCATAAACTTTTAAATGCTAGTATAAGCCCAGACTTCAGCAGGCAGATGTATACACTGCATATTAACAGCTACAATGCTTAAATGCTAATAAATTATTCATCAACGCCATTTCAAACCTGTATAATGGCAGCATCAATGAGAGACTGCAGCCGTATGAATCCAGAATACCAGTAGTTGGCGGCACGGCAGTTGACATAGTTTGTGTAACAGCTTGCTGTGGAACAGAGAAAAAAAAAATACCTGTCATACCCATTCCTTTCATTACAGATCAAACGGTTGCAAAGTGAATGTCATTTGCATTAAAAAGGAGGTCTCCAATTAACCAAAGAAGAAGCTAAATCAGGTGCCACAGCTGCTGTGGCTTTATGACATTAGCACTGAGTGATTCTCACTTATGGATTCGGTGAAGTCGCTAGGCAGAGGGAGCTGGCTGTACGGGAATCGCAGACGGTACGACATTGAATCCAAGAAGACCACTCCTACAAAGCCATCAGGTTCATAGAGACTGGCATTCTCCAAATCTTTCTCAGTGGAGAACATCTCTAATCGCTCATTCATAGCTGAGGATTCAATACCCACAAACAAATAAAAAGAAAAGCACACAGCGAGTTTACTTTTAAAAACCATCAGAATCAATGCTACCTCACCATTAATTAGCAAAGCATTCAGTAACATACAAAATACACCATGCAATACCATTTAGTTGTTTGCTTTAAATGAGGAACAGAAATTTGAATTACGCATCAACATTACAGATCAGTGAAATGTTCTAGTTTTGTGATTTTGTCAAACTAAACAGCAAAATTTGGTAACAATTGACTTTTTTTTTTTTTTTAAGTAAAGAAAGATACCAATAAAAGTGACTTACACAGTTCCCGTGCCACCTCTTCCATGATGTGATTGGTGACATTGTTAATGGGGGTGTAGCCGAGACCTTTGAGTGACGGGTCCCGTTCATATTCCAGCTCCTTAGTGCTGATACTGCCATATGAGACATGAGGGTTGAGGGTGCTAATGAGGATGAGGAGGCCCAGGAGCAGCAAAGGCAAGATCAGCTCCTGCAAATAAAGAGGAACAATTCAAATTTGACATGGAAATATACATACATACAAAACAAAACACAAAAATAAATAAATAATAATAATAATAATAAATATATGAATATAATATATATAGAATGTTAAATAGTTATAAACAACCATTTTAATACTGTAAATATTAATAAAATTAATTATAAAATTTAAAAAATTACAATACCTTCCAAAATATTGTCAAGATATATTGTGTATACCACAGGGAAAAAAAAGTAAATCCATACTGTCATGTTCTCAAAGCTACAGCTCTTGATTTACTGCCTTAGGGAGGCCATAAACACAAGAGTGCCAGTGAGGGTTTCCAATCACCCCTCTGGGTTTATTTGCTAGACCATGACATGAGTTTAGCTTTTAATGTGCCTGGAGGATGTGCACTACAATGTTTGTTGCAAAACGTTCTGGCAAATTCATTTTAAGACCACACTGAAGAAAGTCCCTGATTACAGAATTTCAATACTGGATTTTGATTGGTCAAATGGGCTAATGTCTCCCTTAAAATCAAGACTATACTATTATAAATGTTAAAAAATATATGTTTTTGCAAGTGTACATGATCAAATGTTTGGGGTCAGTAAGTTTCTTTTTTTTTTTAAGATTAATACTTTTATTCAGCAATGATGCATTTATTAATATACTATTTTCTATTTTAAATAAACGTTCTTCTTTTGAACATTCTATTCATCAGAGAATCTTGAAAAAAGACATCACAGTTTCCACAAAAACATTAAGCAGCACACCTGTTTTCAACATGAAAAAGAAAAGAAAAAGAAATGATTCTTGAGCAGTAAATCAGCATATTAGAATGATTTCTGAAGGATCATGTGACACTGAAAACTGGAGTAATGATGCTGAAAATTCAGCTTTTCCATCACAGGAATACATTTAATTTTTAACATATATTTCAGCATATATATATATATATATAAAAATATGGGACAACAACAGTAATATTGTCAAATAATATAATTTTATATGTATGTGTGTGTGT
>NW_015548229.1:152033-154305 GCF_001515605.1 Sinocyclocheilus anshuiensis | reverse complement strand
TGAAGGAGCATGTGACACTGAAAACTGGAGTAATGATGCTGAAAATTCAGCTTTTCCATCACAGGAATACATTTAATTTTTAACATATATTTCAGCATATATATATATATATATGTGTGTGGGCAAATAAATCACCCTCCGGGGCTCTTTCGATCAGTACCGAGTCTGTGTTCTCATTCATCCCGCGACAATATATACACATACACACACAAAATTATATTATTTGACAATATTACTGTTGTTGTCCCATATTTTTGATTAAATATATTTAGACTTGGTGAGCATAAGAGACTAACTGAGCCCAAAGTTTTGAACAGTAGTGTATCGGTGTCTGAAAAATGTTTTGCTGCATAGTGGTAAATCACTATACTGTCTGAATTAAGTTTGACCACCTACATACGTGAAGCCCACTATAACCAATAACTCCGAACAATACAACTTGCTTCACCATCTCCACATCCAGAAAAATCAATACAGAGATGACAATCGTTGGCAAAAATCCCAACCATGACTACTTCATAATGCAATTCATTTTGTTCCAACCGCTTTCCATAATGTATCATGGCAATTTTCCCTTTACAATGCCGGTTTAAAAGTACTTAAGTATTGATGGCAGGTGCCGACATGAACTAGTGGAACACCCATCCATTAACAGCCTTTTAATTCTGAAAGACTCTTATATGGCTCTTCACGAAACAAACAGGAAGCAGAGAGCCATTAAAAATACATTAAAAGTTACCTTACATAAAAATACATGACCTCATGAACAGAAGAAAAAAGGGAAATGACTTGGATGATTTTTTCTTTTCTCTTTCTGAGTCGAAGCAGAGAATAAACAACCTGCTGGGCAGTAAAGAGTCAACAGAGTGGAAGGAAGAAGATTTCATCCAGATGTAGGGGAATTACAACAGATCAGTAGTATTAAGACCGCTAAGTCTTGTGATTTTATAAAGCAGTCTAGGAATCTGTAATTTTGCACTGCTCATTTAGCTTTCACCAGAAGTGTACTGTCGTACATACATTTAACAGGAAAAATCCTTCAGGAGGAAACTGAGGTAAAGGGTTGCGATTAAGGCCACATTTTGAAAGGTCAGGGATCTTTGAACAGACTGAAAGGGTTTCTGCAGGTCTTTAAGACTAAGTAAGGACATTTTAAGAAACACAACAGGGCTGCACGATAACTTGTATTTTAATTGTAATTACGATTTCTGCTTCTCTCTATATATTAAAGGGGTCATGAACTCAGAAATAAAATTTCCCTTGATCTTTTGACATATAACAGGTCAATGTATTATAAAAACAGCATGTAAGTTTAAAATTTCAAAACTTTCTTATTAGTTTAAAAACTAGGGATGCAACGAAATGAAAATTCTTGGCCGAAGCCGAACAAAATGAAACACTGGGCCGAAGGCCGAATACATTTTTTTGCATTTTCCCCCCATGTAAGCCTATTTTGTCATTTTTTTTCACCATTGAATAAATTAAATAGCCAAAATGTGCTTTTTACTGTTTTGTCCTGCATTTCAAATAAAAAATCAATTACAAAACAACAATTTAAAAATATTTACTTAACACTGAACTTTTTTTTTTTTTTTTTACATTCTAGCAGACATTATATACCAACAAAGCACAATTTAAAGGGGTCATATGATGCGATTTCAATTTTTCCTTTCTCTTTGGAGTGTTACAAGCTCTTGGTGCATAAAGAAGATCTGTAAAGTTCTCGACCCAGCCGCCTCAGCTCACTCTATGCTCACGGCATGCTAAGCCGGGGCTTCCCGTCACGCTAGGCCGCTGTGTTTTTCGTTGTGAAAGTGAAACTACTTTGTTTGGTCTTCCAAAAGAGGACACGACTACAAATCAGTGGTTAAGTTGTATTTACAACACTGTTTCAGAACAGTTTAACCCAAATATCCAGATGTGTGCAGTGCATTTTATGGAGGACTGTTTACTGATCCTGGGAGAGTAACGTTAGACTAAAATGCCGGCAGTTCTGACTCACAGTCTGTAAGTAGGTTTTCATTTAAAGGATTTGCCAAAATTGCCACTGATGATTCAAATGCGAGTTTTGGGCAGTAGAGTAACATTAGCACTTGTTGTTTGTCATTTCTCTGATCACAAATGCAGACAGAGTTTTATGTTTACGCGGCGCGATGCAGTGCAACGCAACGCGTAAAAAGACAGTATAAGTCATTATAATCAGTAATTATGTCCCCACTGGATGCAACAAATGCCTCGTTTGTAACGGGTTTTAATGTTTTTTGTCGCTCCG
>NW_015548229.1:150275-151936 GCF_001515605.1 Sinocyclocheilus anshuiensis | reverse complement strand
TTTGAAAGGAGTAAAGCCTGTGTTAATGCTATTGAGTAGGCTAATATGGCCAAAGAAGATATTTTGTTTTATAAATAAATGTTCATTTAAAAGCAGCCCACGATCAGTGTTATGTTACCGTTGTCCCTTACGGCTCCGACGAGGTTTTGTTCCGTCCTCCACGCTGTGACAACTCACAAAATACTATTTTTAGCCAAGCTGAAGCAGTGTGGATAGCCGCTTCAGAAACGTGCCGCGGCTGTCCGGTATAAGGTATAAACACAAGCATTAGAGCGGCCGCAATCAGCTCTGGTTCCCATAGAGCGGTAACGCGCCACAGACGTGTGCAGTGAGGCGCAGGATCAGCTCTAACGTCACTGAATCTGCTGTTAAAAATGAACCATCCATTCATCATATCATCATGCAAAACATACACGACAAATAGCGAATTTTTAATTGTTCCTAGAAACGTCATAGCATTTCCACACCGGCGATGACATGACTGTGGCGCCAAATCATTTATGTCCCCACGCATCATGTACGTCGTCACGCGTTGACGTCATCAAATTGCGATCGGTTCGTGAGATCGGCCAAGTTAGTGACTACCGATCGAGTCATAAAATGTGATTATCGGCCGATACCGATCTCCGGTCGATCGATCGGAGCATCCCTAATATTCAGACATTTGCAGTCGAAAACAAGACACAAATACTGAGGAAGATATTAATTTTTACAATGCATGCAACATTTAATGCCATGATTTTATGAATTTAAGACTTTCTGCTATGATTTAAGACTTTGATTTGTGAAAGGGTGAATTAAGGCTTTAAGACCTTTTTAAAACCTGCAAAACCCCTGGATTGAAATGGTCACTTCCAAGAATTCCTTGAGAAGCTTATGCTGTACAAACTTCAGAAGGAGCTCAATACCAGAACAGAGAAGAGATGTGCAAAGCTTTAATAGTGCAACAGATTTAGAGGGGCGAAGAAAGCATGTGAGTGACAGATGAAAGGCACCTGGAGACTCTGTTGTTTGGTCCTCCATTTGATCAGCAGGTTTTTGTAGAGCAGGCTCCTCGTCTGATGCCAGACTCCGGCATCTCTTCTGGTTATAGGCTGCATTCTTCCAGCATGCTTCAGCTGACTGGCACGTGGATCAGACACAGCTGCAAAACAACACATAACCTTCTCATTTCAAATTAAAAAAATAAATAAAAGGCAAATTTTTGCTTTGAACTTGTCAGGCCAACTTCAGGGTGTTTCTTCACAACTTATAGTTCATATTGTTCGGCAAGCAAAGATAAGATAAGATAAGATATGACAGTATGTGAGAATGTCTCTCTATGTCTCTTTTTGGAATGATCCCATATTATAATCTGAATGTTCTTTGTCAGTGGAATGCGTTGCATCAATATTCACACTTCTATAATTCATCTTAAGGTAATGACATTAAAATGTTTTATCAGAATTAATAACTTGAACGTCATTGAACATCATGCTTTATTTATTACTGTATTAACTATCCAATATTTAACACACAGGAGACTATGGAAGCCCGTTTCCGCCACTGATTAAAAAAAAAAGAAAGAAATACAAAAGGTAATTATCATTATATAATATATAATCACAATATATAAATATATAATATATAATACAGGTGCATCTCAATAAATTAGAATGTCA
>NW_015548229.1:135633-149968 GCF_001515605.1 Sinocyclocheilus anshuiensis | reverse complement strand
GTTGGTTAAATGACCATGGTGTTGGTGTGCTTGACTGGCCAGCAAACTCACCAGACCTGAACCCCATAGAGAATCTATCTAATTCTGAGTTTACATCTAGCAACTAATTTTTTATTTCTCTCTCTGAATTTTGTTCTCAGAATTGCTAAAAACAAAGTCCGAATTGTGAGATAAAGGTCGCAATTTTTTTTATTTTTTTTTTTTACTCCATTTAATTCCGTGGCTGAAACGGGCTTCCAAAGTAGACACAAGCAATCGCTGCTCTTCCTTTTATCTTCCATCACTAGTGCAAAGAAACATATCTATACATCAGAATAGTTGAATATATATTATAATTGTTCCCCCCACATATGCAACTATTAAACTTTCTAAAACTTGTTTTAAACATTGTCCGCAAAGCTTCCCATGTCAAGACTGATAACACCTTTAAGATGCTTTGAAGCAGAGAGAAGGGGAAAAGGGAGTACAAAGGTAAGCGCAGATAAGAATACATTAGAGAACGCAGCTTGTAAAGCGTGACAGTGTGCTGCCAGCTACCTGTAAAACAGTCTGCAAAAAACAGGATTTTTTTTTTTAACGCAAAATGTCACTGCGCGTGCAGGAGGTCGCTTGCACCCGACATGTAGAGCGTGCTGGTCAATAAAGGATGGGTTGGGCTTTCGCTCCTTCTTTTTTTTTTCTTTAAAATAGAATACATATGTTTAATATACATGAAATACTAGAACCCAATGTGAAAACTATCGATGAAATAATGAGTTTTGTTCGCTGCGGTCGGTGAGTAAACACTGACAGCTAACGCTAACTGGCTAACAGCTTTCCCTCAAGCTTAAACAAGGAAATGCACTTACGTATGATATACATTAAGACATGTCTTTCCTTTCCTCCAAATTCGCTTTGTTCTTTCCAAATAAATATCCTTTAGGAAAAAAATGAATAGAGAAGGGATCTAGGACGGCGTTGTCAACACTACTTGCGCCTCTGCCATCAGCTGGACCGACCAGTCATTCAACCAATCAGCGCAGCGCTACAAGTTACGAGACTCGTGATTCGTCGGAGTCAAGCAAGCCAATCACGAGCCTCAGAACTTGTAGGACTTCGCTGATTGGTTGTGTAGTTTGTGTTTGACGTCATCAACACACCTCCGACCCCACCTGCCGTTGACCTACAGGTCTATAGTATATTAAATTATATTATATTATATTTTGAACTATAGAGCACAGATGTATAATATAATATATATTATACATCTGTGCTCTATAGTTAATTTTTTACCAATTTATTTTTACAATACTTTTAAATTGTATACCCAGTTTAGACATACAATGCCTTGCAGTTTCTCAGTAGCTCAAGCACTTGATGATGCAATACCCACTGTGCTAGGTATTTTGCTACGCTTGCATTGTTTTGCTTGGTCACTGGAAATAGGAGAAATTGTTTACACTGAAATATTGACATTTAGTCCTGATATCCACTGACATGGTGCCAAAAAGAAAACAATGATACACGCTGCATTGTGCTGACAGTACAGGAACACAGTCAGTACTGTTGTTTAAAGCGTAAAGGATACAGTATTTTGAGTGATCATATGCTTCTGAACTACTACTGTATGTTCCTAAATGGGAAACATTTGTGTACTATGACTGATGAAATATTTTATTTATCCTATAGAAAACAATTTAAGAAATTACTTTGCATGTTTGTGGAAGTTAGTTTGCCTCATATGTGAGCTGGGTGCATTTGAAGGCCCCAAGGCCAAACTGACTCACTGTGTAGGCCTCTTGGCCTACGTGACTGTGCTTATGAATGGAGAATACAGAAGGAAGTAACGGAGATGGGAGATGCCACAAGATGAGATCTCATTAAAATGAAAACTCAGGATGAATACTCATTAAAATCCTGACAGCTCATTAAAATCCTAAAATGTATATGGCTCTGCAATCTTAGGCACCCGGAAAGTGGTAGATAAGAGAAGTTAACTTTTGGAAAACAGACTAGCAGGTGGTTTGCTACAATGAAAGCAAATGTTATGAAAAATAATAAACATTTGTGGAAAGTACCGGGAATGACGTATTCAAATAAAGGTCTGTACGCTCATTGGACAGTGACCAATAACTACAAAGATGGTAGTATGGACAGAGAAAGATTCAGATATTCTGCAGGCATCTCAGCTTTGTTGTCTTCTTGCAATGAAGTCTAATTTTGACTTCTGGAACTCTGCCTCCTGAGCATAATTTTCCTCTAAGACTTCTCTCCACAACATGACATCCTTAAAACTGACCTTGACAAAAATGTATATAATGTAGGTGTATATGTACAATGCATACACTACTGCAATCACTTTGTCAGTCAAATTTATTTGGTTACAAAAAAGGTATAAAATTAAGAGTAGAAAAAAATGCCTATGCATGTATAATTCCGAAAAACAAAACACAATTACAGTCTTTTTCAATACGGTCTCTTTTTTTTCCCTTTTTTGATTAAAAACATTCCACTGAGGGTATGAACTATGTTAAATACAGTATACCACCTTGTCTGGTACTAAGAACTAACACAAACCCAAAAGGATTTTAGAGAAAACAGCTACGCTGAAACCTGCATGACAGTGCAGGCAAATTTACATTGATTATTACCAGTAAACACAAAATGACATCAGTAAATGGAACGGTCACAGAAGCCAGACATATGAATCATAAGCAATGTGACAGTACATTCATTTGTGCAAGGCCTGAGGGAGCAATACTTTCACAGCCAGAGAAGCTGCGAAATATATATTGCTCCCTGGGGAATGAGAGGGGTATATCTGATTCCTTAGTCGCATAAACAAGCAACACCGTTTCAGTTCTGCAGAGATAAATATGTTTTTGGGAACTGCTTAATGAATTTCAGTTGTCACTATAAGGCCTGATATACATATTCAATCGGAAGGCATCTGAGGCAGGTTTTATTCACTGTCGCATTGGCTCGGCTTTAAACTATGTTTGCATGTCATTGTGTTAAAGTTTTTACACAAGTCAAGGCCATTGAATTCATGACAATCATTTTTTGCAACTTACATAAGCCAATGGATTCAAAAAATTAAAAGCTGACATCTTCAGAGAAAGGCTCGGAGAAATTTTGTAAAAACTCAGGCAGCACAATAGGGTTACATGGTCTTCTTTGTAGCCCAGTTTTCATTAATGTTTTTTTTTTTCATGGTGCAGCTTTTCAATTTGGATATAAGAAGAAACCTTCTACTTGGTCTCTACATGTTTTACTGGTTCCATAGTGCTGATGCTGGGGTCGAGAGGAGACAGTCTATGCTTAGGCCAGGGCTTTTGGGCCTCTTTAGTGTTTGCGGGTGCGCTGGCCCCCTGTTCCAGTGGTTGTGACGTACAGGAGGGGCTGAAGTTGCCTGGTTTGAGGGCCACGCTTGATGAGGTGGGAGGGCAGGTTGGAGGAAGTGACATCTGCTGCTGATCCTATGGAAAATTAATAAAGGTCAACAGGAAATCAAAATTGACTCATTTTCTTAATACTTGTTCTTAGTCCAACACAACACATCTGTGCATTTCCAAAAAAATAAAATCTCATTGGTCTTCACTGAACACAAATTGGATGAAATAAATTATAGGTTTATCTTGGAATAAATGGATACATTTATTGTGATATCAGACCTGTTGGGTGGATATTGTGAGAGGGTCGAATTTTTGTAAGCTGAGGCTGGGCTCTGTGTTGGGGGCGCAGAAGGGGGGCTGGGGGATGACCGTTAATGTGCAGGTGGGGATCAGAAGTGCTGTCCAGGGGACGAAATCGCTGGCTGGTGTTCTTAGCCTGAGACAACTATGGGGTGGAGAAAATATTGAGTTTGTTGCAAATAGTCTGAATTAAAATAAATAAATAAATACATAAATCTGAAAATAAATAAATAAATAAATGCAATATATTTAATAAAATGTAACTAAATTTGAGTGTCAACAGAATGTCTGGGTCATATTTTACCTTAAAATCAAAGGAAAGTATTATGAGAAATTATATTTTAAAGTCTGTTTTGGAAGCAATAAACGTTTTTGCATTATAATAGTATTTTCACATCAGTTAAGCACAACTGCCTTTTATTCCTAAATATTAATGGCCTACTATTTAAATTGTAAAATATTTATAAACTACCATTCATAAGTTTGGGGCCAGCAAGATTTTTTTAAAAAGAAATGAATACTTTTATTCAGCCTTTAGGCATTAAATTGATCAAAAGTACTAGTAAAGCCATTCATAATATATCAAAAAATGAAGCAGCTAAACTGTGTTCAACACTGATAATAATAAGATATTTTATTTCTCCACCAAATCAGAATATTAGAATGATCTGAAGGATCATGTGACACTGGAAGTAATCTTAAAGGCTAAAGTAATGACTGCTGAAAATTCTGCCTTGCCGCTTACATTAACACAATATGCTTAATTGTCATGAAAATAAATGGTCCTAAAAATGCATTTAATTTTAATTATGCAAGATACAACTTCTCCTCCTTTTGGGGTAAATTATGACCTGAACAAGTTTTGTGAGATTCATCCATTAGCCTCGATATGTTAACACAGAAGCTCCTTTGTCTAAAAACTCACTGCTTGTCCTGTGACTTCAAACGATCGAGATCTCCTCTTGCGTCTGCGACCCTCAAAGTCCTGCTCTCGTGGAGCGGGGTTCTTAACAGCTTGCCGGTTCCGCGGCCGAGTCCATGTGCCGCTGGGTGCGGGTCCCTCTCCCGTGCTGCTGGACAGGTTGTCATCAGAGGTGGCGTGGCATAGCTCTGGACTGGGCTGTCTTCCACGCCGTAGCACCAGGCCTTTAGGGGGCGCCTCGGTCAAAGACAGGTTACTCTTGTGCTTCTTGGGATCTAGGGGTGAAGGTGGCGGGGGCAATCGCAGGGCATCTATTTCTAGCACTTTAGAGCGGCGGCGAGCAGCCTTGACCGCAATGTTCTGCACACCTCTTAGAATCTGCTGTCTCTCTGGAGGGAAAATAGTTCAGGGGATTTTGAAACTATGACTAATTAAATAGACATTATGTAAGTTGCCATTAATACATTATATGAGAAGAAGCCATGTAGGAATTGGGTTGCTATAGTTTAGCAGTCACTGTATAAAAATAACAGCCCGCAGAATGCCTCAACTGACCAATCAGAATCAAGTGTTCCAGAGAGCTGTGTAACAAGCACAAAGATGAAAGAGCAGAGGAACTCTTACCTTTAGGAGTCAGAGGGGCATCTGTGCCGTTCTCGCTGCTCTCAGGCGAGGAGTCCAGATGGCTGCTCATACTGTGACTGAGATGGCTGCATCTCAGAGCGTCATCCAGGACAGATGGCAACAGCTGCAGAGATACAGTCAGCATTGTGTCAGACACACTCATTTATTCATTACACTCAGTTAAAAAACAGAGAAACCAATTAAAATGTAGATTAAACAGAATATTCACTTTCCATGATTTTGTGATGGCAAAGCTGATTATTCAGCAGCCATTACTCCAGTCTTCAGTGTCACATAATCCTTCAGAAATCATTCTAATATGTGACCCTGGACCACAAAACCAGTCATAAGGGTCAATTTTTTTAAAGCTGAATAAACAAGCTTTCCATTGATGTATGTTTGTTAGGATAGGACAATATTTGGCCAAGATATAACTATTTGAAAATCTGGAATCTGAGGGTGCAAAAAAATCTAAATATTGAGAAAATCGCCTTTAAAGTTGTCCAAATGAAGTTCTTAGCATATTACTAATCAAAAATTAAGTTTTAATATATTTACAGTAGGAAATTTACAAAAATATCTTCATGGAACATGACCTTTACTTAATATCCTAATGATTTTTTGCATAAAAGAAAAATCAATAATTTTGACCCATACAATGTATTTTTGACTATTGCTACAAATATACCCCAGCGACTTAAGACTGCTTTTGTGCTCCAGGGTCACATATGTTGATTTGGAGCTCTTTTGGTTTAAAAAGAAAAAACAAAATATTTGAAATAGAAATCATTTTGTTAAATACTTACTGACACCAAACTTTTGAACATTAGTGTATAATCTTTAAAAAAAAAAAAAACACTATATCAAAATAAGTCACAAATGTAAACTCCCAGAAGCTCACCCCTCTGTTGCCCTGGCCATTGATGTGAATGGGTGGAGGAGTCATTACTACAGAGTTCTTCATCTGTTTGTGACTACTCTTAAACACTCGGTCTCTGTATGGGCAGGAGAAAAATTTTAACTTATAAGTAAAAGCATGTGAACAAACTCAGACCCCTTTAACGTAAAATGAGGGAGGTCGTTTATATTACAGTTCTCTTTATGTCTGCTGTGCACTTGTGAATGCATAATGTTCCTTGCTCTTTTTATTTTCATATTCACAAAATTAAAATTTTTTGGCCATTAAATGTTAAAAGGAAATGAACGGAAATGTCAACAAAAAGCATCAAATGAATTAGCTTTGAGCTCTTCTTACCCATCAGGCTCTGGGAGAATCGGAGGCAGCGTGTGTCTCCTCAATTTCGTCCGCCCTTCCCTGTTGTCTGAACCCAGTGTGTGAACACTCTCTTGGTCTGAATCCATCTCTTGCAAGGGGTCACGACCTCTACTGGGGAGGGTGATCTTGGGCAGGGAACCGTCCTACAGAGATATATGCCATATATGTTCGTGATCACTCTGTTCCTGTATGATTTTATCATGTCCCTCTCTTGACGAGTGTTTAAAGTCATCATGAAACTCATTTTACTGTCATAACGTGATGCAATTCCAGGTGAAGGAAAATGTTAGGCAGGATTTTGTTTCTTTGGAATAATGTGCACCGATGTTTTGTGCAAAATATAAGCAGTAATGTGTATTCACAAATTAAACAGAGTCTGTTTTGATTTCATGCTGACTTTAAAAATGCCTGCTTGACGTACCTTAAAAGTACGAATGGTGAACTTATCCAGGGCCACGACTCTGTCCAAGTTCTTCTCATCCATTTCCTTCATGTACATCTCATAAAGCTCTTGAAGGTGAGGAGGAACCAGGAGACTGTGATCTGCAAAAACATTCACCTTAACTTCTTATAACATTTATTTTTCTACAAGAAGGTATATATATATTTAAACTTGAACTGAATCCTCATATTGCATCATTTGCAAAACTTTACTGCAACAGTTTGGCCTGATTCATCTCTGGCTGAGATTTCTGTGCCATTTCTTATTCCTGTGAATAACTCACCAGCAATAAATTTCCGCTGCTGCTGGATGATCTCATGGCAGAGGTGTCTGTGCTGTTCGAAACGCTGCACTACCACGTTTTTCTGTCGGATCACGTTGTCCTTGAGCAGCGCGCTGGACTGCATCTCTGCATTCTCGATCTCCAGCTCGTGAACCTTGCAGAGGAGGCAAAGCACTTCCCTCTGCTCCTCTGAGCTCACGCGGTGGGGGAGAAGCTCTTCAAGACGGCGTGCTTTCTCTCTGAGCTCTGCCAGGCGCTGCTCTAATCCAGCCTAAAGAGAATGGCAGAACTATGGTTAATTAATGTGATGAGTCACTTTATTAACATTGCAAGTCATGTACAAATTATCTTTGCTTATAAGGAGTCTCAGTCTAAAAGCAGAAAGGAAATATGCACTGAAGAAGAAGGTAATATGCACTGCCTACGCAGAGTGTTCCAAATCAGTTTATTTAGGATGTTGCCTTAAAAGACAAATGCCTATGTTGCCAGTTTACCAGATTTTGGAACAGAGCTAATGTCTTTTTAATATTTGCATCCATTTCAGTATTAAGTATCTCATACAGTAGTTTTATCTTGGCTACAGTGATAGGCATGTCTGGCAAACAGATCAATTTGAATGAATCATGATTTGATTAAAGAGATTCACCAAGTATGTGTGACCGAAATTGAGATTTATACATCATCTGAAAGCTGAATATATAAGCTTTCCATTGATGTATGGTTTGTATAGGACTACATTTGGCCGAGATACAACTATTTGAAAATCTGGAATCTGAGGGTGCAAAAAAATCTAAATAATGAGAAAATCGCCTTTAAATTTGTCCAAATGAATTCTTAGCAATGCATATTACTAATCAAAAATTACGTTTTAATTTACAGTAGGACATTTACAAAATATCTTCATGGAACATGATCTTTACTTAATATCCTAATGAATTTTTTGCATAAAAGAAAAATCAATAATTTTGACCCATACTATGTATTTTTGGCTATTGCTACAAATATACCCCAGCGACTTAAGACTGCTTTTGTGCTCCAGGGTCACATATGAAAATTACTGGATTGTAGGAACTTTGTTTTGTTTTGTAACATAGTTATATATCATTTATTTAACTAGAAAATGAATGATTATAACAAGTTCACTGAAATGAACTGACTGAACTAACTGATTTGCTAAAAGGAGTCAGACATCAAGGCTATCGCTCCAGGACAGAACTGTGAGTTTTTTGAGGTGTTGTTCCACACTCTAGTGGCTAGTAAGAACATTACCTTCTGTTTTTGTATTTTCTTCTGCTCAGCCATGAGCGTGACGAGGTTATCTCTGGCAATGGCCACCTCTTGTGTCTCTGTGCTGTCAGGCAAAGATTCTGGTGAGTCTGAGTCTTTCTCACTTTCATCCTTATTAAAACTCTCCTTCCTCCTCTCGCCCTGCCACTTCTTTCTTCTCCTGAAGCGTTCTTGCTCCCAGCTAGATGGAGACAGACAATATTTCAATAACCAAGCATTTATTCGAAAGAAAGATGGCAAGCAAATGTTTCAAATAAAACCTTTCACAAAAGAAGTTTGTTCAGTCTGAAATGATGAAACCAGTGACAACACTGTTATTATTTGCCCACCTTCTGACTTAAATGTCCAAATAGCTTTAGGGCCACTGTGTATTTAGCTGTAATTTAGTTCTGGTTTGTGTGCAGAATGAAGACTCACTCTGCGATTGTCAGCAGGTGTTTGGATGTGTCTATCTGGATTTCCATGTTGCTGTTGTCCAGCTCCATAAGACGCTTCCTGATGTCCATCTGCTGTCTAAACGCATCGATCAGCTGCTCCCACAGTTGGTCCATCTCAGCCCGGCTCTGCTGAGAAGAGTGAGCCTGCACCTCCGCTAGAGGCAAACACAAAAAAATAATGTTATGATACACATTTGAGTGAGAACAGAATAGAATAGAATAGAAAACAATCTATGCTGAAACTTATCAGTGAAAATTTAGAAAAGAATCTAATGAAACAATACAGTCAAAATAATATATTAAATACGGTAACACTTTATTTTAGGGTCTCTTAACTAGTTGCTTATTAGCATGCATATTACTAGAATATTAGCCATTTATTAGTACTAATTAAGCACATTAATGCCTTATTCTACATGACCTTATTCTACATCCCTAATCCTACCCAATACCTAAACTTAACAACTACCTTACTAACTATTAATAAGCAGCAAATTAGGAATTCATTGAGGGAAAAGTCGTAGTTGATAGTGAATAAGTGTTCCCTATTCTAAAGTGTTACCGCATAGAATATAACATAATAGAATATAATACAACCATTTAGAAAAGAATCTAACCAAACAGAAAATAATCTATTGGAACAGAACATGATATGTCAGAACAGAATCATTTAGAAAAGAATCTAATCAAACAGAAAATACAATAGAACAGAATAGACTAGAATCAATTAAAAATAATCTAATCAAAAAGAAAACAACAGAATAGAATAGAATCAATTATTATAATTGATAATAATCAAACTAACAGAAACAAATTAGATTAGAATAGAATATGACAGAACAGAATCAATTAGAAAATAAACTGATCAAATGGAAAATAATTTATTAGAATAGAATAGAACAGAATAATTTAGAAAATAGTCTACTCAAATGGAAAATAATCTAATTAAGCAGAAAATAATTTATTAGATTTAAATAGAATAGAATAGAATAGAATAGAATAGAATAGATTAGACTAGACTAGACTAGAATAGAATAAAACAGAACAGAACAGAACGGAATCGAATAGAATAGAATAGTTGGGAATTCAAAGAAAAATTGAGGTGGTATCAATGGTACACATCACTTCACTTCTTACAGACAGGATGTTACCTTGAACATGGCGGATGTCTGTTCTGTCCGGATTGAGCTGTTTGCTGGCCTGGTCTGCGATCTTTTTCTTCAGCCGCTGAATCTCGCTACGCAGGTCAGAGATGATGCTGGTGTACTGGGCGATGTGATAGGACACATTCAACAGATTTCTCTTAACCTGCACAGGGAGAATAACAGGGTACAGTCTGGTAAGATATAACAGTGACCAAACTCTTCACAAAACAGTTACATTTTGAGAAAAGGCATCACAAAATGTGTCACAAAAATAATGCAACAATCTCACTGACAAAGAAAAGAAAATCTTACTGACCCAAACTTTTGAACGGTAAAAGCTAGGTTACTAAGTAGCTAGGTTACTAGGTTGTCCATTGATTTGTCGTGTTAAACTAACCCGTGTGCGGATGCTTTTGGCACGGTCGGCATAAGTCAAGGTATTCCGTGAATCCTCGAAGGCTAGAGATGCAGGGCTTATATGGGCAATCATCACCGTCCGACTGTTTCCTCCTAGAGAATCCTGCAAACATGAGAAAACCCTAGTAAGACAACCACAATCAAGAAAAACATCCCACAAGCAGCTTTGTTCATGAAGATTCGCTTCTCTGTACCTTGAGCAATCGCGTGAGCTTGCTGTCTCTATAGTTGACGTATTTGTTGCCATTCTTTTCGCTCAAAGCATTGATGCAGTTCCCCAGTGCGAGCAGAGAGCGGTTGATATGAGCTCCCTCTTTTAACCTCTGACCTCTGTTCTGCGTCTGAAAGTAGAAACAGTAGTTATTGCACAGTCATTAAACTGTCAGTCTAGGTTAGGAAGTCTGTTCCAGCAGGGGGCGCTCTTGTATGTCTCATTTTCTGAATAGTTGTGCAACAGGCTTGTCTTCCTCATCAATAGAGAACAAACAAGCACTCATGTTTCTGAGCAACAATGCCCCATAACCAGAAACAACGTGATCTGCTTTTGTGCCGGTCACATGCATGTTTAAACCCAAGGTGGGCCTGAGTGGTCAACATTTTTAACCGTTTACATGGCAAATACATGGGACGCTCTCTCTAAATGCGTTCTCTCATATCTTCCCATCTCATGCAGTGAGTGTAAATACACTTTAATATTAAAAATGATTCACATGTCTTTCATTGTTCTCTCATATCTTCCCATCTCATGCAGTGAGTGTAAATACACTTTAATATTAAAAAATAAAAAACACCTCACTGGACTTGTGGATGTGTCTCATGCATCATAATGTATTTAATAATCAACAAATATTTTCATCTTGGATGGCTTCATTTCCCCTCCAAGTTTATCACCGATAGTTAAACTTAAAACTCTTGGAATTGTTCCCTCGTCACTGGCTGATATATGATTCTGAATATATCTGGCGCCAACTCTGCCAGCTTTTATTTAAAAAGAAGGATTGATAGCTCTGATATTAATGATTACCAACTTTATAGACATACGTCTGAGCTCACCCACTGTGCTTTTATGTTCTAACTAAACTAAAAGAGGAATAGACCTTTATGTTTCACACCTACAAATATCCCACCTCACACACATCATCATACCTGTGAAGCCCGTTCAGACCCTGCCAGATCGATCATGAAGAGACGTGCGAATCGCACTTCCTGCAGGATGTCTCGACATCGACTCTGTTGCCGCACGCCCACCTGCAGCACAGCGTGAGAGCGAGAAGACGTCTGATTGGCTGCTGTCGGCTCTTGAGTTCTCTGCTTGTTTCCTTTCATTAACAACTCCATGACCTGAGAGAGAGTGAAAACAGAGAAAAAACTCAACATTCAGCTCCACAGTACCATTCATAAGTCTGAGGTTGATGAGATTTTTTTTGAAGGAAGTCTCTAATGCTCACCATGGCAGCATTTATTTGTTCAAAAATGCAGTAAAACAGCAATGTGAAATATTATTATAATTTAAAATAACTGTTTTTTATTTTATCAATTGTGCTGCTTAATATTTTTGTGGAAACTGTGATACATTTTTTTCAAAATTTTTATCAATAAAAAGAATAGCATTCATTTTGAAAAATCTTTTGTAACATTAAAAATGGCCTTACTGTCACTTTTGATCAATTAAACGCATCCCTGTTGAATTAAGGATTCACTATTAAATACTTATTTAAATATACACCAGTTTTTTTCAATGAAGTATCATATGTTTTTATGTATGTTTTTAAAATGAACATGAACAATGACTACTGTAACAGTACTTATTTACTTTAAGAAAAAAAAAAACATTGTTTTAAAATATTATTGTAAAGTAACATGGGGCCTAAATAATGTGTCTAACTGACCTCTCGTGCATTAATGGTGGAGACCTCTGTGATTCCTGCGACCTGAATTTCTCCCTTCGAGTCCTCTCTCAAGTCCAGAAACCCAGATGATGGATTCAGCAGGTCTCTTATCATCTCGTTATAGATCTGAAACACAAGAATGAAACAGATTAAAGACCATGCTCAGATTTCAAGATTACCATCAGTTTATGCATTTGACATTTACATTCATTCATCTGACAGACTCTTTCATCTGAGGTGGCTTGCAGTGCATAAATATCAGAATGTGCAATCTGTGACCTTTCCATTACTAGTAGCATGCTCTACCAGTGGAGCACATGGACAAATGCTGAAATTTGTGAAACATGTACATGCATTCATCTCACAACACTTTTCATGTTTTCATGCCCCAAATACTCAACTATTGCTTGCATCAATAATAAATTGATTACATAAAGTAATCAACACCTTGGAATTTCAACCAATCAAAATCTAGAATCTGTGGTACAAACTGTCCTATACAGTATTTTCAGGATGCTAGTGTGGAGAGATGAATGCTGGATTTAATATTTTAGAGTATTTCAATAGGCTTCATTCAACCCGGTTTAGAACAAGGCCACATCCTGAGCACCATCTGTGGTCACCTCAAAAGCTCTCAATTTAAGTCGTCCTGAATGTAATATTTCATCACTGTCAGTGAGGTCACTGTGATGTGCCGTAAGCATGTGATAATTTTAGGGTGATGCTGACGGTATGAAAAGAATCCATTGACAGAGAAAGAGTAGAAGAACTGCTAAAGATATAGATGGATGGAAAGAGAAAAAACCGGGAGGATAAACCGGGAGGTCTGAAGCTAAACCACAGAAGCCGAGAATAAAAATGCTTTCTCTCCAGGGAAGCGTCCCCTTGAGCATTTGGACGGCCCAATGTAAACAGGAGTTTTAATGTGAAGGTGTAAGAAAAGCAGTGGACAGGAGAGCATTGTGCTCTTTACTGAAGGTTGCTCTTTTCGTTTGTGGACGGAGTGGCTTACTCATAGGTCTGCACATCCCAAACACCCCCTTTAACCTAAAGAAGTGTGTCTACATGTGTGTGTTATGGTGCTTGAGCATACTCAATGTGTGTTAGTGAGTGCACACAGGTTTATTAAAAAGATATTTCTAATAAAAGTATAATGATAATAATAATAAAAAATGTTAAATAAAATAAAATATATATATACATACATGCATACATACATACATACATACACACATGTTCTGTAACTATAACGAATTATTAAAATTTTTGAATAATGTGTGTGTTATGGTGCTTGAGCATACTCAATGTGTGTTAGTGAGTGCACACAGGTTTATTAAAAAGATATTTCTAATAAAAGTATAATGATAATAATAATAAAAAATGTGAAATAAAATAAAATATATATATACATACATGCATACATACATACACACATGTTCTGTAACTATATCGAATTATTAAAATTTTTTAATATGCTTATATAATTAAAATATAAGGTTCAAGTGCATACTATAAAAATAGGAAAGGACTGTCTGGGTTTCTACCAAAGACGTGATGTCTGAACACCGTGTGCACGGATATAGCAACACTTTCACCATGGTAAAGGAGAAATAACACATCGTCAAGCGACAGTCACTAAATGCTGCTGAACCGACTATGATTGACAAAATGGGCAATGAGACTGTCGAGAAAGAATGTGAGACAGAGAGAGAGAGAAAAAAAAGACACTGAGAGAATTGAAGTTGCTGTTGTCAGCTCACACGTGATCTCAAATGCACATGAATCAACTGTCAAAAACAGGACAGAGCTATTGAGTTTTAAGGCCTGGGAGATCAAATGTGAAAAAATCCCAAAGACTCACACTAAAGGAGGTACCCGAGCTCCGAGCTCAAAAATATCAATTAAACTATATATATATATATATATATATATATATATA